>NC_046981.1:4844518-5004019 GCF_009769545.1 Cyclopterus lumpus
GTGCAACCAAACTAACTGGAGATGTCAATCAAACATGAAGAGCTCTTCCAATCCCCTTGCGTAGGAAAAACCACAGGTGCGTAGGTCTTTAAATACGCTTATGACGTTTATGTCATACATATCTACATGTCACATTCACGATTTCTAACAGTTACGGAAGCTCCTCTCTACGAGGCTTTTCACTCCGCTTTCAAGTGTGTCCGTTTGGAACCGATCGTATCCAAAGTAGTTATTTTCTAGCATAACCCGACGACCCTTTCGGTTCAACAGAAAAAGATCTTCGGTGTTGGCTCTCAATTTCACTGTAATAACATAACATAAAAAATAACCTATACGTGGACCCAAATTGAGATGGTGTTGAGCCCTCTGGAGACTTATGGCCGGCGATGTAGTGGAGTTTAAACTCATCGAAACTCAATTTACTCTCCGCCGTGTTTTTGAAATAGAGCAATAGCCAGCTATTTGATCGGACCTCTGTGGCAAAAGTTCACAAATCTTCACCAAGGAAAAAGAATAAAGTAATCCGCTGCCTCTTCGTCGTGGAAACACTCCCACGCTACGTTTCTTTATAGCACCTGAACATGGTAAACTACGGGCAATGAATTCAAAGACTTCTGAAGCACTGAGCTTCCTCGGTCCCTCCCTCTGTGTTTGTCTCAGTCTAACTGGCAGAGTGGGGAAAAATGAGGCGAGTGCAAGAGACAAGATGGCTGCATTGGATCCCCAATTAGGGGATCCCACACACAGAGACCTACCAGCGTGGACGCTCATGCACACACACACACACACACACACACACACACACACACAGCCTCAGAGAGAACACGCACAATGTACAAACACACAGAACGCCCACGTATACATAATGTATATACACACTCGCATACATCCTGGAGAGATAGAAATAGTGCATGTGTGTGTGTGTGTGTGTGGGTGGCAACTGTGGTTCAGTAGACATCAAACGGCGAGCATCCATAGGCTGACGGTGCTCCACAAGAAAATGAAAAAAACGCGGATCAGACGCTGTGGGGGCCCTCAGAGGACTGTCATTAACACTTCACACACACATGAACACACAGCCAGGGTGCACCCAGATTGTGTCGAGACTTGACAACATTTGGTGCACTGGAGTTTTGCATTGACGTTGCCCCTTAAATCTTGACGATTGCAGCGGTCTCGTTGTGTTTTGGTGTGTGACGCATTTCTTGTTGGGGAAAGAAAAGAAATGATTCTAAGGTGTTTCCTTAAAAGAAACGTAGCTTTTTCCTAAAAGTTCTTGTCTCGCTTAGAACTGTTTTTGTGGGGTTTTATAGCATTTCTATAAAGAAAATAGAAAGTGTTAGGCTCGCCAGCTATACTTTATGATATAAAAGTCACTTCTTGACAAAATGGAGATACTTCAGCAGGTTTATCTTCAGAAAAAACAACAACAATGCATGTGAAGAGTTTGACTCCACAGGAAAAGCGTAAAATACGCTTTTTATTCTCTCAGCAGCTATATATCACATATTAACTATACACCTTTCTCTCTCTATTACTTACTACCCATATTCTTGAGGTATACGCTCTGTTGAGCACACTGGGCTTCAGAGTGGCGTCTTCTGGATGGGACTGACAACAACGATCGTCATGAATCCACCGAGCAGACCGGATGTACACTTTCGGTTCCGTGTCCTCTCGATGTACAATGACGAGCCTACATCTATAACTCAGGGAAGACACCGGTTTGGTTAAGGAACTGCAGATCAAGCTGTGGCGTAGGTCACTTTGTCAAGCATGTTGGGGGAAATTGCTCCGCTTTTTCTTCCCACTTAACTCCCATTATGGACTCTTTAGTCTTGATTTACATCTAATGGAAACAAATGCCTTTCAGGACCGATTTGCTCTCTGTTTCCATGGCCTGGTGGAGGGTAATGGAATAAGGAAGTGCTAACCCTCACCATCTGGCTCCTCGTAGTCCTTCATTGTTATGTTATGAGTATTTGAATAGTATTCATGGGTGTCTCCTGTGTGCCGTCAGGGTCAAATGCGGGTCAAAGTTATTTCAACTGGCTCCAGCTGGAATCAATGAGAGGTTGTTTCAGTTGGGACTTGAAGACAGAACGGGACATTCTGCACTTTTTCCTCTCCTCTCATTCCTCTCCTCTCCCCTGCTTCCTTACTTCGTCATCTGATCTGTTATCAATACTTTCTTCCATTCCATCACCTCGATAGCAGCTTTTTTTTTTTTTTTGGAGACAATGGAATTTTCACTGAATCAAATCCAGAAGGAAACACCATTTTGTACGGTGTTGTTGTAATTTGACATTTCCCCGAGGCCACGGTGTCATTCCTCTCTCCTCCTATTATTTTGTTTTTTTCAGTCCGGCTAGATTGTGTTGAGAGACAATGAACAGGTGGATTCAGACTTGTACGTCACACACATTGAACTGAGGATAACACACACACACACACACAGACACACACACACACACACACACACACACACACAGACACGCATTAAATGTCCGCTGTATTTGTTTTCCACTTTGTGACAACCGGGAACATATTTTCTCAAGATTCATAACGTGTCAGCCAGGTACCACTCTCTTTGTCTTTCTCACTCTCTTTCTCTTCTTTTTTAGATTTTTTTGTCATGCAGTCATACTAACTCACCAGACACATTCACTCACACACGCACCGTAGGTGTTTACACTCATGCACTGACACACACACACACACACACACACAGTCTGAATCACACTGAGGCAGAAGTCAACAAAGAGTTAGGTATTGCCAGATGGTGTGTATGATTACCTCTTTGGTGTTTTGATCTGCGGCGCTGCCTTGCGTGTGCGTCCGCATGTGTGTTTGTGTTTGCGTATATGTGTGTGTGGGCGGTTAGTCCTGCCTGAGTGTTTTTTTTGTGGGTTTTTTTACGCCTGCAACAGTTGGATTGCTCCACAAACCGCATTCCAAAGACCTTGTTTACCCCAAGAAAAAGAAAAAAAAATCGAACGTTAGATTTTATTTTAGCCTCGTCACAAACAAAAAAAAAACACCTTCTTAATTTACAAAAAAGAAAGAGGTGTGAACATTCCCGAGCTGCTCAGCTGCCGTGTTACGTGTGATAGCAGCCTTTTAAACTCTTTTGTCCGACTTTACTTCTAAAGTCTCCCGTCCCAATAGAGTACGATGTGAAGAGCTTCTCTTCTTTTCACTGACAGAAGTGTTCGGCTGACAGAGACTCTCCCGATGCTGACAACTAAATGATCTCTTCTTTATTAAACACCTCTTACTATCTCTCTATCGCTCCCTGACTACCTCGCTTCCTCCTCGCCTTCAGTGTCTTATCTTTTGACTGACTGCTCTCCCTCTCCTCATCTATTTCTCATTCTTCCGAGTCTCCCCCCCCCTTTGTTCGCCCCTCTCGGCTGGTAACCTCCCACACTGTATCGTCTCCTGATTTCTCTATCTTTCCTGTCTCCCTCCTAGTTGTCTTCCTCTGCGCTTCTATCCCTCACCTGTGGCCATCAGCCAGTCAGCCAGTCAGCCAGCCAGCCAGCCGGCTCGTCAGTCTGTCAATCTGTTTGATAGTCCCTCCGCCAGCCAGTCAGTCATTGTTCAGCAGTGTTAAAACATTCATTAAAAAGTCTCATCCCCACCAGCTAGGCAGTGATCCAGGCTGATCTCAGGCATCCAGGCTCAGTCTGTCCTAAACTTCTCTTAACTTCTCTCTGTGAGAACAGTGAGCTGGAGACTGGAAGTGTAATGGAGGGGGAAATAAGGGAAGAAGACAAAAGAGAGAACGAGGCAGAGGTGTCAAACGTAAGAAAGAGAGGAAGGGAGCGAAACGGACATGACACTAAAGTTGTCAGAGAGGACGGAGGTAGGGAGGTTGTCCGTCTCCCTTATAGGCCCTCCAAGCAGGATTCGGTGCCATACAGCTATCAAGTGGTTACTGTATGATCATTTATAAGACAATACTGTCTGTGCTCTGAGGCTCCGGGTGAGATTTGGAAAAAGATTAGGACAGAAGATGGAAGCATAGACACAGAAAGTGTAACTGTAAGACGAATTCTCTTGCGGATACCTGTGTCATGGTCTCAAATTCAAACGTTGTAGAAACGCTGTAGGAAATATAAGAAATCAGATGAAGAAACACTTCTTGAATTTAAACACTTTAGGCACAGTCGAGCTTGGAGCTAAATGCTAAAGACGGCTAACAAGCTCACGATGACAATGCTAACACGCTGCTGTTTAACAAGAACAATGTTTACCAAATTGCCCATCTCAGCATGTTAGTATGCTAACATTTGCTAATTAGCCCTAAACTAAATTGATTGGAATGTCATCTGTTTTGCACATTTAATAGTAAAATATATATATATTTTCACGTGGTGACGGTGCTCGATGGGGAACTTGAATGTCTGTACCAATATTCATGGAAATCCATCCAATAGTTTGAATTTGAACACCTCATTGGGAAGCTTGATTAAAAGCCAGGGGATCACCAAGGTCACACGATGTCATCCTCTGGGGACCAAGAATGTCTGCGCCACATTTCAGTGCAATCGAGTTGTGAAGTGGACCCACGGATTGACAAACAGCCAATGCCGCCGTAGAGCCATGCAGCATGCATACGACTCCAAGAACAACCAATGTGTATCTGTTTAGATGAGCAAATACAGGATATAATGACTGATCAGAATATGTCGTCGTTGTTTTTACAGATATGGGAAGATTGTGTCAACAAAGGCCATCCTGGACAAGAACACCAACCAATGCAAAGGTGAGTGAGGATGCAATGACTCTATCCAGTGGGGCCATCTGGAGCCTTGCAAATGGGACTATATACTTCCCAAACTCGGATTTTGATATGACGCTTGGGTCTGGAAAACATCAGTTGAGAATTGATTAAACTTGGCTCAGCTTACAGACCAGTCACACTGTTGTTATATATACATGCCTTCATCTTGTCCTTTTACCCCCCCTCCCCCGATTAATCAATGCCTAAAGGTTTTTACAATGGGCTAAAATGTCTGTCAACAGTGTGACGTCAAATCAAAACCAATGACTCATGTCCCATGTGTTGGCCCCAGGATGGTGTGGTCAGCTATGTGGTAACGGTGTGTGTTTTCACACCGCATACAGCACAACTGTGTCATCCTTTAATCGAACGAGGCACCCGCGACAGTATCTTCATTTTGTTTTTTTTTGCTCTTCGATGATGATGATGATGATCTCAGGATTGCACGCCAATCATACTCAAAGTTAAGCCGCTTTTAAGAGGAAAATGTTTCATCCGTCGGTTGTTGTCATTGGCCGAATCCAAACTGAGAACGCCACAATGGGTTTTTCAAATGGTCTCCGTGGTGAATGAGGCTCACTCGAGTGTCTCCTGATCAGAGTCTGCTTGATTGTCGGAGTGGTTTGAACAAAGCACAAATCAATATGATTGTAGTCGTCTGCTTTTTGAAGAGGCACAGAAGAGCATGTGTTCAGCATGATTGCTGCTCCTCTGCCCGGGCCGTACTCAAAAGGTATTGTTAGGTTGTAGTGGATTTTATATATATTTGCACATGTAGATAAGAGAAGTTTATGTTTTAAATTAATACATAAAGAAAGATATGATAATTAATTTGGGATATTATGAGGAATATTCTGGAGGAATGTATTGTGAAACATAAGAGAGGATCACTGTTTTATTATTCTGTTTTAATGACAAATGTAATGATTAACTATGATGCATGAGAATGAATGAATGTTTTATTGTTTAGACAATAGTTAAAATGGATGCCGATTGAAACCTGAGATGTTGCTTTTATTCTGTAGGCAGGATAATAGGGTTTTATTCTGAAGGGGAACTTCCTGTCCTTGACCGGAAGTGTGAGCTTTGACCCCCGCTAGTTTATCGATTTGAGGCATTCTTTGAAGTGGCCAATGGAACTAACCTTCAGGTGTGAACCTTATGTCTTATTCGCTGGTCAGCGTAGCATGCTGTGTCTCTGAAAGGTATTTGCATGAATACCTCCACTAACCAATGGGAGCTTAGCTCAGCGAATGGACTGCGAATAAAACTAATTGTGAGACGTGAATTTGGTCTCTTACGTGGTGACGCCAGACAGAAACTGTTGGCTAAGTCAGGAGACTGTGGAAGCGAAGCCATGTGAGCGCGTCCGGGCCTGGACCATGTATGTATACAGATGACTCTTGTTTGTTATGATTAAATAATGATTATTATTATATATCTCTGGCTTCGGAGCTTCTTCTTCCAAGCACAAGGTAGCTCGAGACTCTCTGAACTCTTACAGTATACTGACATGGTTCAGGACAACGGATACACACATGTAATCAGCTTCAATGGTGGGAAGGAAAAAAAGCCCGATTGATAGCGATGGCAGGAATGTTAATGCGAATTATGCTTGTTTTAGTATAATAATGGGAATGCCGCACTTCATTGAGTCTCCCCTGAAAACGACTTTACTTTAGTTAATATGTTGACTCTTTTTAAACGGCCAGGTATATAAATCGCACCAATTTCCTAATTTGACGTCACATAATCAAACATTGCTCGGAGCTCTGAAAGCATATCTAAATACCCGTACCGACATCATTACTGCACAGCCTGAGGGATGACGGGAGATTCTATAAACCCAGTGATAATTATCAGTTATTCTTCCGTCTTCTCAAATCATTACATTTTGTCGTCGCAGTTACTTGAAATGAAATTCAAGAAAACTGGATTTAGTAAAGCGTCAGTGCTCCAGCTCGTGATTATTATGTGTGCCAATCATCGCTTCATGCTTCTCATTAGTATGATTTACAAATTGATAACAATATCTGCTTTATATAAGATCACGTTGCATCTGAAAAAAAAGGCCATTTAATTGCAGGGCTTACAAATAACCCACAACCAATCTTAAAATCTGCTTTGAAATGGTGATATTCTATATTTTTCTTTTTGTTCCCATGGAATCTAGATTGCATTGAGTCAATTCCACATACAAGTAGTCCTGCTCCAATAAATACTCACCAGAGAACCACATGTGGATTATTGCTAACCTGAAAATATACTCTTACAAAAGAAATGTGTTGGTTTTGGACCCCTCACAGGATTTTGTTGACAGTAAGAAAAGTATAAAATAACGCCACCTTTCAACTTCACACAGCGTACATGTCATTATCTGCCCTTCGTCCCAGAATGCTTGACTGCGTAGACTGTACACAGTAAAACAGGTGTGAACATATGTGCATTAATACACCCGCCCAATATAGTGTGAACAGAACTGCCTGTGCGTCTGCCATCCATGATCATGTCTCTTCGATTTCTATCTGAAATTAGATAAAAAGTCAATGAAGGACATTCGATGCCCATTTTAATAATGCAAATAGGAATATACGACTCAAACAACCTGGTTTTAACACATTAAATCACATTTTAAGGGATAACGTGGGTATCTAAGTATCCAAATTTAAAAAAAAATTGTAATCTGGGTGTATTTGGTTGAAATCAATGAGCCTACATGTTTCTGAGTTGCAAAAAACGTGTGTGTGTGTGTGTGTCTTCACGTGAACAGTAGGGCCCTTCTTGGCACTATACTCTGCATTTACTCCAGAAAAATACCTATGAACACAAAACCTTTCGAGAGACAGTTTCAAAATGCAAACCGACTTCTCTAGCTGTAAATGTATATGCTCATTATTTAATGTACAGGACACTTACAATGCAGCAGCTGCAGCAGCACGGGCCATTTTTAGTCGGCGATGCTCATCAGCAATTGCACCGCTTGTGTTGTAGACTTCATACATCTCTCAGCCAGTTGTTAACTCACAATGAAGGAGTTTCATTATCAGGCGGCCATTAGAATGCCTTACAACCGGATAAGTGTTGGTTTGATTGCAGAGGCATTCAGCGGGGACGAGATAAGTGCTTAGCGTGACTAAGAGAGTACAAATTGGCACAGAGAGTTCGCTTGGAAAGAGAGGGATGGATGGGAGGAGGCACAGGGAGGGGTGGAGGGAGGGGGTAAAAATAACCTGGGGCTGACAGAAAAGGAAGGGGACTCCTTCAAATCGATGATTGAGCAGACAGCCGCCTCGTTTCAGAGAGAGAGAGAGAGAGAGAGAGGTAGAGAGCGTGAGAGACAAAGAGAAAGGTAAAGTCTGATTACGTTCGATCAGTTTGTACACAGCTGTCGTCATGTGACAGCCTTGTGATCCCAGTTTTCGATGACGGCCTTACTTCCTCTCCATTATTTTTGCGGTCTTCTGGATGATTCCTTCTGGCCCTGTTCGATGCCCTCAAGGCTTCTTTGCTTCTCTGAACCCTGAAAAGGTGGATGTTTCCCTCTGGAACGATATATGTAAATATATGAAAATGGTGCATTAAAAATATGAGCTCCGTAAAAAAAAAAGAAGGAATACACCGTTTCATGGATTGTCATGTCAGTAGAACAAATAAAGCAAAAACGTTCTCTTTGTTCTCTGAAACAATATAACGATGTTCTTTGTAAAAATCCTCAGCGTGGAGCAGCCTCGATGTTAAATACACTGACAGTTTTCTAGTTAGCAGCGTGGGAGCTCTGGGGGAGGGAGAGGGCACAGAGCACAGGATGGAGGAAGGAAGGGAGAGGAAACCACTTTAGATTGTAAAGGATTTCCATTTCCCAAAGACAAGCGCCCTCCCTCTCACTGTCTCCATGTCTCCTGCCCTTTCCCTGCCTCTCTCTCTCTCTGCCTGCCACTCTACCTCCCCCCCCCCCCAACTCACTGCCTCCCCCCCATGCCTCCTTTGCTCCGTCTCTCTCTCCTTTTCCCTCTGTACTCAGTTAGTCTAATGGCCCTAGGCCAGGAACTCTGGCCGTTTAGGAGATTAGATGGGTATGGTGTGTTTGTGTGTGTGTGTGTGAGAATACCAATGTTTATCTCTGCATCCATCTGTGTCTATGAGTGTGTATTCATGTGGGAGCGTGCTTGGTAATAAAACATTTTTATTTTTTTCATTCACGAGTGGATGATTTGTCAGGCCTGACTGAGCAAGATTAATTTTGTGTCATCATAAGGCCACAGATGGGAGGCACCGGGCACAAATGAGAGGGATTATTATCATTCACAAGTATTGTTTTCATTCTTCCGTTCTCTGGAAACATCCTGATCATCGGTCCTGGAAGAGTTTTCATAGGTTATATGAAAATGTAAAAACGACGTGTTGTCGTAACTATTTTCATCAGCTTCAAGGAAGACAGGCATCTGCTCACACACTCAACAAGCTTCCAGAGTCCTTGAGCAAAGACAATGAATCTCTACCGGCTCCATGGGGGGTACATTCGGCAGCTGATACTTGACCTCTGACCTCCGTGGAGGGAGGGGCATATACATGTTCAGAAAACACGGCTCGCTCCTTGAGTGATGAATTGAGTCAAAGCAAATGACACATTTCAAGGTTGATATTCTATCATATTAAACCTGTCAACGAGAGGCACTCAGAGAGGAAATGTCTCTATTATTCATGTCTTTAGTGAAGGGTGTCTGGTGACACATGCGCAGACGTCTTATGATACTATATTACATACCAACATCGACAATAACTCAATACTTTGTTTTTTTAAACAAGACATCGTCATGTGCAAGGCTGCTGAGACGTAGACTTATATCTCTGGTCGGGTAATACGAACTATCCAGTTGCTCTGTAAGTGGTGACAGATTCAAGTCTCAGGCCTCTGGTTTGATGGCCATAAACCGGCACAATTGGCTGATTCTTAAGTGTTTGCCTCTACAGAAAGTTCTACCGACTGTGTTCAACTTATACTGCGTTAGAACTGTCCAAATAATGTACGCTCGTATACAAACTCCTTTAGTATCATACTGATACCACATGAGAAAAAATGCTATCCTACTGCAGTGGCTCAGATATATTTTTTGTAGCCTCTTTATGGATCCAAATAATGAATAAAGAACTGGCTATTAAGGCCACAGGTTACTGACGGTGAATAAAATGACATTTGTTTATGCAGACTGTGTCATGGAAACCCCTGCTGCTCTCATCACAAACAAAAAAAACAACATAATAATTAAATAAACCGTAATAATTAATTGTTGTAATAATTGTAATAATTAAATAAACCGATTAACAAATGAACAAACTCTTAAGTGAGACGATTACAACGTGCCACAGTCCTGTCCAGGAGCTGTGTGCCTTGGAAAATGTGATTTGTGCCGCATAGATGCACTCGATGATGAACTAAACCTTTACTGGTGCGCTCTGGTTTGTGACATTGGCGACTCACATGGCTGGAACACGGAAAACTCATACAAGCTCATTATTTTTTATGCAGCCACATTTTTCTCCATCGATTTGGCATTGCCGTATCCTTTTGTATCGTGGGACTTCGGAAGGACAGTTTTTAGAAATACAGAGTTGAAAGAGATGCACCAGCTCACCTCAAGCATGCCTATGGAGCTGGTAAGGTCACTTCTATCTAACGCCTCAACCCTGGATTTTACTCTAGTCTTCTGCCCCAACCAACACAGAAGTGACACCACTTGAGGCAGTTTATCAAGCTCCCATAGAGCCACAAAAGGCTCCATCTATATATTGTAAAGTCTATGAATTTCTCTTTAAAACACCAGCTTCATCAATACAGTCGCTCTATTTAAAAAAAAAAAAGAAACTGTGTGTGCCGCCAACAATGCTGAACTACTGCCATCCAACGAGAGGACTCAGTTTTGGACGAGTGGTGATTGAATTATCCATCCTGAACTGTATTGGGAGCTTTATTTTCCCACTAATTACACAGAGATAGTCTATGGTTAAACAAACAGCCATTAGTGAGATATGAGAAACGGAACTTTTTTATTTATTTTTTCTCGAATCAAATGAAAGCATCTTCCCGAAATATGAAAGCTTCATGTTTGTACATTCTCAATTAGTCCAACTGTGTTGCTGTGGCCCTAATCAGATGAGTATAGATCAAAACCCGTGGATGCTTGTTCCTGTGGCGTGCATACACTGCGAGCTTGCATATGTTTATGGATCAGTTCGCTTGAATGAAGAAATGAATCTGAACATTTTATGTGCATGTATGTGTTTGTGTAATCCTATTTTGGCTAAATTATGGGTTTCTCATTAGCAACGGTATAAATATTTGCGCGCGCCGCACAGCATCTTGCTGCCTTTGAACAATAAAAAGTAATCTGCTTATCAGCAAAACAGGGAGGGAGAGAAAGTGTATTCCTCCTTCTTGTTATGTTCACATTTCGGATTGTAATGAGTGAAGCTCTTGAAGAGTGGATCATTTAATCGTGTTAACACGCAGCCTAACACTCGAGACTACAGACGGAATCGCAAAGCATTTTTCTTTCTGGCTTAATGCATGTGTCAAAATGTCATTTTTTAAATTTTTTATTCGCCTCTCTTATAAACACTATCAAAAACATTTTTCCACAAACACCCTCTCGGGCTATCTCACCTACACCACACACCCTGGGCAAGCTGCCATTCACACGGCAGACAGTCTGCGTCTCTCTTTGCTTCTTTCTGTCTATTTTGTGACCCCTAAAACGGGGCGTATATATATATATATATATATATATCCGAAAGTATAGATTGATACGTGTGCGTCAGACCTTTTATCTTCCAGGGGCTTCCTGTAGAGCCCCAACCAGAGATCCCCAGAGCGTCAGCAAGTTGACGGATACACTGCACACACGCACGCACACGCACGCACAAAATGATGCCGACCATATTGCAATAAAATCGACCGATGCTCATTCTCTTTGTGTCTTTATTTCTTTAAACAGGACGCTGAATCACTTTAATGGCTCCATTAAATGTAGAGAATTTGTCTCGATGTCACTTGTATTAGCCACTATACTATAGGAACCGCGTATGGGCTTAGAGATTCATTGTGGTACGGGGACAAAACGAGGTCACGTGCACATGCAGGGGGACATTAAATGTCAGACAATTGGAAGTCAGTACATTTGACATGTTTCAGTAAGAAAAAGGCTCTCAGCATCGAGTCACTAATGTACGCACGATATATAGAGAATATGCACATCTCCAGGGAATATATGGTGAGCAGCCATCAGTGCAGCCAACATTAGAGTCGTTATAGAACATCATCATTTCATTAAAAAAAAGGAGCCGAAGAACACAAAACTTGGGCAGACATTAGAAGATCTTTTGCATCGTAAACAAGATAGCGAGGGTTACTGTTATGACACCCATTCTGTTGATGTTCTGTACTAAAAACACATTTAATGGGGGGAAACTAGCAGCTTTCATAAGATACGTGACCTGACTTGATTTTGACACATTTACACGATTTATGCAGCATTGAAAACAAAACACAGACACTGGCTTGTTTTTGCTCCGCGATATTCAGAACAAACAGAACTGATGGTTTTTTCCCTCCGTTTTCGTCGTCCTCCTCCTCCTCCTCCTCCTCCTCCTCCTCCTCCTCCTCCTCCTCCTCCTGTGTGTGTGTGTATGTACAGGCTATGGCTTTGTGGACTTTGACAGCCCTGCAGCGGCCCAGAAAGCCGTGGCTTCGCTCAAAGCCAGTGGAGTCCAGGCACAGATGGCAAAGGTAAGCTGCACCCCGCCGGCCGCTCTCTCCTCCCCTTCTTGTTATTGAGGTGTTGGGCTTCCGTGTGGCGTTGGAAATCACTGTCTGTAAACCCCGGAGAAAACCGATGGCGTTGAGGTGATTTGTGGCCACAAAAAAAAAAAAATTTGACGTGTGACAAACATTAGTGCGGTGATGATAATCCCCGTAACGATCCCTGGATTCACTGTCCTTCGGAGGCCGAGATACGTGCCGCTTTTGAGTTGAAGTTATTGCTGAGATTTTTGATTCTATCCTCATATACAGTTATCAATTAACGGCTTTGATTATGATGAGATTATCGGTCAAACCCTTGAGGAGAGGGGAGAGTACATGGACATTTAGATGTCCGAGCCAGCTCGATTTGTGCTCAAGAGCTCGTTGACGAAGTCGTGTCGTCAATAACATCTGGCAAACGGCAAAGAACGCCTTTTTTCTTCGCCGTTTTTAGATGGAATTGCATGCGGAGAGACGGGTGACCGGAAATAATGGAACACAAACACAGGCGCTTCACCGCCTGACTGGAGCGCTGACAAAAAAAAATTAGAGGCCAGCTCAACTTTGATTTGTAGCCCGTCGGCCGTCATTTCGTAGCTTCATGTGACCGACTTCCATCGAACATGATTTGTAGCCTGTTGCTTGTGTGTGTGTGTGTGTGTGTGTGTGGTAGTAGTGGCAGCCGATGCAACCAAGATGTGCCGAAAAACATGTGGGCCGAACCAGCCCAATCCCATTATCCTTCAATGCGCGTGAAAGACACTGAATAGCTTGCCTTGCTTTCCGATTCATTAAAGCCGTATCGCTGCATACTTCCTTTTTGTAAATGAGAGAGGAGTGCAATTAAAATGGGCCAGTCTTCAGGCACCAACAGCATCCCATTGAATTAAACAGCGGCAAGCCTCTGAGCCACCTTTGCCTCGCTCTTCTATTAAACCTCTTTTCATTAGACTTCCATCTCTTATTTTGTTCCTAACGGCTTGAGGGGGCATTTGGATGAGCAGTGTTGATGTGTTTAGCGGTTGTTAAAGAGAGAAGAGCCCTCGACTCCTCGGAGATTGTGTTTCCCTGAAGGATGGAATTGAGGGCAAAGAGTCAATTCCAAGGGAAATGACACACACTTCTTACTCTTTCATGAACTAATTATGCGCCGAGCTGCTGATGTCCCGGCTAACTTTTCCTGAATCAGGTTGCCGGAGAAAGTCTCCGAAAACACCGCTGTCGGATTTTCTGCTCGAGACTCGGACATTTTGTAAGATGAGCAGCTTAATTGGGATTTGACAACGTCTGGTTTCAACTCATTCAGCACCAATTAGACTGATTGAAGTGAAAACTCATGCACATCCGTGTCAGCGTACGCTGAGGTTTTTTTTGAGCTTTAGGTTATGGGACAGAAACTTTTGTTCTTAGTTCTAATCTGCACGATAGTTCAAAAGCTTTTCCAACCAAATACAGTCGTGGCAGTAGGTAGAGAGAAAGAGAGGATTAGGTTTTGTGAAAGAGGAGACATTGAACATAAATATTGATTGCTTTTTGGAGAGGGGAGGTTTGGAGATAGAGCTGGACTGTATTAAAGACTAAAGCTCACATAGCTCACACTCACATAAAATGGTATCATATATATGAAATACAAAGGTTAAAACATGTATGAGCAACAGTTTTATTGCCTTGTAAAACGGTTTGTTTTATAAGAAACAAAAGGTGGTGTGGTGTGAATGGGTCTTCTTTTTTAGTTATGGGTTTGATTGAATGCAATATTATTGTTTTTTTTTAAAAACTTTTGTTCTTTTGTACAAAATAGAAAAAATCCAACAAGACGAGGCTGTTGAGGTGCACAAAAATAATGAATACATTTGTGCAGAATAGCAAGAATAGCAGCAGAAGCGGTTCATTCATGTTTTCAAGTGAACCTCTGTTGGAGATAATTTGTGAAAAATAATCAGTTCTCAAATCCTTAATCTGAATCAAAGCTCTATCACGCCGAAATAGCAGATTTCCACCATACCGCTACTTTTTGAACATCCTCGTTTATCCACATAGCAGAGTTAAAACTATTTCATTTTACATCGCTCACAAAAGAGATCAATATTATCTCAAATCGAAAGACACATCTTATTAAAAGATCTCAGCGTGCGCGTTAGGATTTAAGAGATGGGTCCGATTAGAGTGAATAATCGATATGAAAAGTTTTCTCTTGAGTCAGTGTTAAAAGGCGTCGGAGCGGATAACATGGTTACACATTAACATCATTAATCAGGTTCAGATTTGTCAGAAACACAAGTTACACAAGTGAATGATTCAGAATAAGAACATTTAACCAAGTGAAGGACCACGAGAGGACCACGAGTAAAACTAGGGGGTTATCATTTGGACTTCAAAGGAGGAGAAAATTCCAATAATCATCAGCGAACGGTGAACCTGGGTCACTGCTTCACGCAGACATCCTTGATCATTGGAGTGCAGACTGAACGGAGGCCTGGAACTGTTCAATGAGTAGAGCCTCCGTCTTATTCTCTGCCAAATTTCAGTTAAAATCATACAAGCCTAAATTATTTGACGAGAAGAGCTCATTAAGCATGAAGAGTTTACTTCAAGTGAACATTGATTGGAGGCAACGGCCCGCCGTGCCAGAATGACTTTTGAAGTGTGTGTGTGTGTGTGCGTGTGCGTGTGTGTGTGTGTTTGTGAGAGAGTGCGGGTGTTATCCAGCTTTGGATGACGCAATACAGTGTTTCCCACAGGGTGTTGTGAGACTGTTTGTACCCTTGTAACAATGTAATATTATAAACACATCGGTTGTATAGATAATAATCCACAAAGCACGGGCACCAGAAGCAGAGGATTCCTTCCACAACGCTTCGGAGTTCTGGAGTTTCGGATTGGAAAAATTCATTTGAAGCCTCCTTAAAGGAAGACACCGTGGCTACAAAGTAGTGCATCCAGGGATACCGTAAACCTTTGTCTGCATCATGTAGTCAAAGCCAAACAGGCACACCATGTGAGGGATGTGGGGTGTGGGGGGGGGGGGGTACAGTACCTTTTAAAAACACTGTGATTACCAATAGGAGAGTGCGAACCAGCGGTATACTTCACAGGTCTGAAAAGCTAACCGCAAAGTTACCCATGATTAGAGTAACTTCCTGGCATTACCCATTAATTAATTCTAGCACAGACGAAGCAAGATTAGACTGTTTGGTGTACATATAATTGTGTTCACTGCGAGAAACCTTTATCCATTAAACCCTGCAGGTCGGACTGACACCTTTCTTTGTGATAGTTGCGTGTTTTGGTTGTGAAGTAAACGAAAAGAGGAAAATACAGCAAGATGTGAAATGAGAAGAATAAAAAAAAGCGTTGTGTGCCTGTGTCACTTCCTCAAGTCTTCTTGGTAATTACAGTTGACCTGAAAGATGATTACTGCTACCGCCCTCTCTCTTGCCTGCTCACTTACAGTTCGTCTTTTCTGTCTCCCGGCCTCACTCTCACCTTCTCTCTTCGGGAGTGTATCTTTTCGATTAAAAGCGAAATGTCTAAATGTTAGTTCAATGATAAATGTCAAGGTTACGTTCTGACTGCAGACTCCACCACCCTATTGCATTGGTTGCTGTGGTAACGACAAAGTAGTCAGTGACTACGTAGCGACACTGGTGACGCGGCTTTTTAACTCGAAAGCATGAGAAATGGAAGTCCATCATTTCGCCATACAAACAATCGCGCTGACAATTGGATGAAATGGATTCAAAACACCTTTTAGATGTGTTTTTTTTCTTCTTTTTTGTCTGTCCAGACTGTCGAAAATCAATCTGGATACAATCGAAATATGAAGTGAACTGGCAGTCTGACAAAGGCCCCAAACTCCCTCCATTACTTAGATCACATATTTCATGAGTGCGTGTTATTTCCTATCCCATTTTCTATTTCCTATCCCATTTTCCGATGCGTGTCCTCGATGCAAACCAATTACATGCTGGACTCGCCGGAAAAATAACTATTGGTCTGTGTGTGTGAAATATTTGTGAAATCTTATCATCAAAAAAGACTGGCCCTATACCAGCTAACAAGCTAACAACCTGTAGAGAGAGTTGTTAAATGATTTTATATTAAAATTCATATCAGGCGCTATTTTTACAATGCAAACAAAACAACAACAAAAAACGCTTGGCTGGGGATCTCAGCCCTGTGTGCGTGTGTGTGCGTGTGTGTGCGTGTGTGTGCGTGTGTGTGTGTGTGTGTGTGTGTGTGTGTGTGTGGACAATAACAGTTTCAGAGGACGAAGGTCACTATGCTAATTAGAGAGATAGTTCCACTGGCAGTGACACTTCACACCTCCCTCCCTTCTCTCCCTTTTTTCTTCTACCCTCCACTTTGTCCTTGGCACCTCCCACCTTTCTTTCCCTCTTTTTTGGCCTAGTTTTTTCCTCTTCATCTGACCCCCCCCCCACCCCCACCACCACCACCATCCTCCTCATCCTCTCTCCTCTTTTATTTTTTTGGTACCCACCCCTCCTCTCGTGTTTGTCTGCAGCAGGTGCTGCAATGCCTCCTCCAGAGTCATTAGTTACAGGGTTGAGTGAGGACAGATAGTGAAGGATAGAGAGAGAGACAGAGGAGGGGGTATGTGTGGGTTGAGAGAGTGTGAGAGGTGTGATGAGAAAGAGAGAGAGAGGAAACACACACACACACACACACACACGCTCAAAGTAAACTTTGTCTGTCATTTATCAGCCCTGATTAAACCCTTT
Source organism: Cyclopterus lumpus (assembly GCF_009769545.1). Classification (NCBI taxonomy): domain Eukaryota; kingdom Metazoa; phylum Chordata; class Actinopteri; order Perciformes; family Cyclopteridae; genus Cyclopterus; species Cyclopterus lumpus. Next base: position 4,861,848 of record NC_046981.1, read on the forward strand.
GGTTCGTCCAGTTGTGTGCTTTCGTTCATGCTTTCTGTCTTTCCTCTGTCTCGCGTGCATGTCTGATAAAAAGCCAGATGCCCGATGTTCTCTTGCAATGGTTTACTGATGTGTTCAGTGTGTGTGTACTAGCTTGCATCTGCGAGTATATATGCCTGTATATTCTTTGTGTGTCTGTGTGTGTTTGTGTATTTTTCTGACAGCTGAGGTTAGTGAGGACAACAGAGCCGACTGACATGTAAAAAGATGAGAGGAGACAAAACACATAGACAGGATGACTCTCTCTCTCTCTCTCTCTCACCCTGCGTTCTGCTTGTCTGTCATTCTCTCGTCTCTTTCTTTCTTGAAACTGTGCACCTTCTATTTTACCTCCTCGTTTTTCTTCAACTTTCCCTCATCTTTTCACCCGTCTGTTTGTTCAAATGTTTTTGTTTTTCCTTTGCATGTGTTTTCATCTTGCTCTCTTTCCCTCTTTGTGCCTTTCACAGCCAGATATAATACACTATCTTGTCACTTGCCGGCATATAAGATGTGGAATGTGGTGGCGCTCTGCGTTCGAAAAGCAAACTCTCTCACAGAGAGAAGCAGCATCTGGAAACAGAGACATAACTGTAAAAGTGTGGCTGGGACATTTGTTTGGTCTTATGATTTGTTGTGAATTTCAAAATGACCTTCCTCCTATATCTCTTAACCTACTGAAACATGTACATTACAAGAGTACACAACCATTGTTTCATGTGGAGACAGATAAGATGTATTGCTGAGATGTTGTATACATTGCAAGCTGGTCTCTGCACAGTTGGACACTATTAAAGGCTCACTGGAATTATAAATGTCTCTTTTCTTTTGGGTAAGGAAGTATAAACTACCAGAGCTATGATGATCATTTTTCAAGTTTTTGAAAAAGAGGAATAATTCATTTTTGGACATGTTGGTGGAAACAGCCGGCGTTGCTAGGCCATGCGGCATGCGGCATGTGGCCTATTAACGTCTGTTTCCACCCCTTTTCAAACACCACCAAACATCATTGCATTTGAATTATTGCCTTTTGAAACATTTGGCATGACCCATCGTACTTAGGCCTATGTTTGTATTCCACTTAGAAAATGGAAGCTAGCAAACTGGACTAACCTAGCTTACAATCAGATAGTAAGTGAGCCTAGCTTGCTAGTTTGTTAGCTTGCTAAAGTTCCCACACAATGCTATTGTTGGGCTCCTGCCCACTCGGCTGTGTTGTGTTCATCCTACAGTAGACAGGGGAGAATGTCTAGCTAGCGCTGGCTGTCTCACTTTTATGGATTGAGATGTTAAAACTCACAACAATCACAAATTACCTTATGAATAATACACACAAATTCAGCAAAAGATGTAGCCTCCTATAGATTCGAGAGGACCTGGTTTACAAGCTGCGGCGGAGTGGCGGCGAAGAACAGCAGTGTTTGCACGGGTAGTTCGGCGAGAGGTAGTTAGCAGTGTATGTACTGGGTAGTGTTCACCGTGAGCCACACACACTGTGAACCACACACAGTGTGCATATTGTATGTGTCTCTGGGCGCAAGGTAGCGGCAGAGGGGTCGTAGGTGCACTCAGCTGTGCTATCACATTTTATAACACATTTTTAAATAGATTAACAAAAATCTATTTTACAATCTCAGATAAGACATTTGATTAATTAAAATCTTTCTTTTCTTCCCCGTGTGCTCCATCCTCGTGTCTGGTTCAAGGCAGAGTTGACATTGTAAAAAGGCAGATAATGAATCACGTTCGGTTTTAGAGTGGAGGACCGCCGAGTGGCCAAGGACGTGTGCGTGCATGTGTATTCACAAGCAACTCCGAGGCAAAAGTCCAATGTGTGTGTGCCTTGCACATGCCGTCCCCCTCTGTGCGAACCCGTGTCTTTTTGTGAGGCCGGACCACCTCTGGTCCAACAAAAAGCAGGAGGACGACAATGGGGAGAAGGAGGAAAGAAAGGAAGAGAGAAAAGAGGAGTGGGAGGGAGGCTAGTAAGTGAAACCCAATCGAATTAAATGTAATCTGGCCTGAATGTGCACAACCATCAGCTGCTCTCCAATCTTATTAACCCTGCATTACCAGCCCTGGGTGTATGTCTGCCTGCATGTGGCTTTTTTTTAAATTTTGTATCAGTGTGTGTGGAGGAGGGAGTGAGATGGAGGAGTTAAGTGGATGAGTGAGAAAAGAAAAGGAAAAGATGGACATGATGGGAGGAAGAGAGCGTGTGAGAGGCAGGGAGATGGCAAATGAAGATGAATAAGGGTGTTTGGGTGATTAATGTGCCTCTGTGGCGTTGCTAATGAAAAAAAAAAAACATTCTCATAATAACAGTAATCACAATAATTTCTGGTGACACTTAACAGTTTCTTTATTTTTGCAGCATTAACTTGTGTATCATACTGTCAAAAGGGATGGCACGCGGACAAAAATCAGGGACATAATGCTGCAGCCACAATTTAAATCTTAGCGATTAGCCTAACATGCTTAATAGGGTGTGACAGGTCTGTGTAAACACGAAGAGTACAAACTCAACAACGTCTTGAGTATAATTAACAGTTTTTTGTCTACCAGCGGGCCACGTCTCTTATACTCATTTCCGATTTCTAGCATTATGAAATTAATATGATCAACATTTAAGTAAAAGCAATAGGAAACTGGCATGTGGAAGAACAACTATTTTTAGACTGCTTTCACTAAAGGCTCGTTATGATACTCATTATAAGCAACTTTATGTTACCTCGCATACATCGTGATAGCCTGCTTGGACTCTGCAGCACAACAAGAGACATAGTATTTTTAAGGTTAAGTTGAAAGTAAGCCATTTGGAAATGTATTCAGTAATGTCATCCACCATCCAGCCAAAGGTTCCCAACCCATGAATACTTTATGCAGTGTGTTCATTCGAAATGATAATTTTAGTGCTGGAGGCAGGAGTTGTGCCTTTTCTGAGATGTAGTTAGCCAGAGCCGTCAGTAGAAAAAGGGTTGACAGACAAACTGAGGGCAGCCAGACACAAATAATGTCACAGAGAACATCTTGTATACAGTTAAACCGGGATGTATGCAATCGGTTTGATGTGATTTTCTGTAGTTTGACGACATCTTTGTTACATGTGTGTGGAATTTTTTTCCGAAGATCAGTTTAATTTTTAATTCAATCCATGTCTCCACTGAGACGTGTTCTTTCTTTGTCAGTTCTCTTTTCGAGAGTTCCTCGGCTGTTTAATTCAATCAAAAGTTGACCACGGCTGGAAATGTTCAAATACACCACGTCCTGTGTACCAAAGAGGTTTTTTTTTTTTTTTTAGAAAGGCGCTAACTACAACCTGCTGTTTAGGAAATGTGTGCATTTCAATGGGTTAGGTATTGTGAATACATCCCAGAGATTAGCAAAACAGACATGTTTTATATGAAGAGGTCCCTCTTTATTCTTATATCTCATAATGTGCCAAAGTCTCTGTGGACAGCAGCAATTAACACACTAAATTCTGCTGTTCTCTGCAGCCGGCCTTACAGCAGAAACAGAGCAAAAGGAAATCTGGCTGTTGGTTAAGTGGTGAGGGCTGCACTCTGAAAGAAATCATCCCAAGAGCTCCAAAGTGGAATTTTGTATTTGAGAGAAAAGCTTTGAAAACTTAATGTTTTTAGACTTTTAGGGATCTTTGCTGCCTTATGAGGAACGTTCTCTTTTTTCTAGAGAGAGTATGGAAATATGGTCCGGGCACCAGCATAGAATAAGTATTTCAACAGAAAATCTGCATCTTGGCCATATATATATATATATATATATATATATATATATATATATATATATATATATATATATATATATATATATATATATATATATATATATATATATATATATATATATATATATATATATATATATATATATATATATATATATATATATATATATATATATATATATATATATATATATATATATATATATATATATATATATATATATATATATATATATATATATATATATTGTAGTGTCACGGGCTGTCGCTAGGACAGGCTAGCCTGGGGCGGTGCAAAGAGAGAGATGAACACAGGCACGTCCAAGGGTATTTAACAAAAAGTCCAGGTTTATTTCCCATCCCACCAGCAAGGTAACATCCAAAAACAACAAAGTATCAAAAAAAAGGTCCAGTTAGGTAACACAAAACATCCCGGAGGAGAAAGTGGTTAATTAACCAAACAAAAACTCAATCCTGGTGAATCCAGGCTACGAGGTCCTCTCCCTTGTTGTCCTCTTCCAGGTGCTCGTGGGTTCTCCTTCCCAGGTGCTCTCCCTTAAGTCTCCCAGCCCTGCCTCAATCAGGTGCCTTAAGCAGCTGCAGCTGGGTGAGCGGTGAGGCAGGCTGGGAGATGTAGTTTTTGCACTGGTGGCCACTCTGTAGCGTCCCTCCACTACCTGTCCCCTTGTGATGCCACATATCCCTCTCCCCGGGCCTGACGTCCTCGGCAGGGTGAATGAGCACCAGAAGGCATCACGGCGGGACAGGGCATCTGCGTTGCCATGGCGTCGCCCTGGCCTGTGAATGACAGAGAAGTTAAACGGCTGGAGGCTTAAAAACCACCTAGTTACCCTGCTGTTTGTTTCCTTATTTTTTGCCATCCATTGCAAAGGTGAATGATCTGTTACCAGAGTGAACCTCCTTCCAAGCAGGTAATATTTGAGGGTTTCCAGGGCCCATTTCAACGCTAGGCACTCTTTCTCCACTGTGGCATAGTTCTTCTCCCTTGGCAGCAACTTCCGGCTCAAATACAGAACGGGGTGTTCCTCACCTTCCTTCATCTGGGCTAAGACAGCACCCAGGCCCATCTCAGAAGCATCTGCCTGGACCACGAACTCCTTGCTAAAGTCGGGGGCCATCAGGACTGGTTTCGAACACAAGGCCCTCTTCAGGTCGTTAAAGGCCTCTTCTGCGGCCGGGCACCATGTCACCATACGGGAATGTTTCTTGGTCGTCAGTTCGGTGAGAGGGGCCGCTATCACAGAGAAATCCGGGATAAAACGTCTGTAATAATTGGCCAGGCCCAAGAAGGATCTCACCTGTTTTTTGGTCAACGGCTTTGGCCAGTCTTGGATGGCAGCGAGTTTCGCATCCTGGGGTTTCACAAGGCCCCGCCCGATGGTGTACCCCAAGTAGTTGGTCTCCCCAAACGCCAGCCTACACTTTTTGGGGTTGGCGGTCAAGCCTGCCTGTCGGAGGGAGTCGAGGACCTTCTGAACCCGTGGTAGGTGGCTCTCCCAGTCTGGGCTCTGAATTACCACATCATCCAGATAGGCCGCTGCATATTCTCGATGGGGTTTCAGTACTTGGTCCATCAGGCGCTGGAAGGTGGCGGGGGCTCCAAACAGGCCAAAAGGCATCATCCGGTACTGCCAGAGGCCTCCCGGGGTGGCAAAGGCTGTCTTCTCCTTCGACCCTGGAGACAATGGAACCTGCCAATAACCTTTGGTGAGATCCAGGGTGGTTAGGAAACGTGCCTGGCCCAGGCTTTCAATTAGCTCATCGACACGAGGCATGGGATATGCATCAAATTCAGAAATGTCATTTACTTTTCTGAAATCATTACAGAACCGGGCTGTTCCGTCCGGTTTGTCAGCCAGGACGATGGGGCTTGACCAGGCACTCTTGGATTCCTCAATCACGTTCAACGCCAGCATCTTCCTTACCTCCTCGTTAATCAGCTTCTTGCGGGCCTCCGGCACCCGATATGGCTTTTGGTTCACCGTTTTTCCCGGCTGGGTGCGTACCTCATGTTCCACCAGGTGGGTGTAGCCTGGGAGGGATGAAAATACCTCCTGATTTCCTTCTACCAGCTCCTTTGCCTGCTGCCGCTGGTGCGGAGAGAGGTCCGGGCCTAACTGCACCTCGTCCCGGGCGGGTTCTCTCGACTCTCTGGGGGAAAGGCCATTGAACAACACCTCTCGCTCATGCCATTTCTTTAGGAGGTTAATATGGTAGATTTGCTCACCTTTCCTCTTCCCTGTTTGTCATACTTTGTAATTGACTTCCCCAACCTTTTCAATTACTTCAAAGGGCCCCTGCCAAGTAGCCAAGAACTTACATTCCACAGTGGGGACAAGAACTAGGACTCTGTCTCCAGGGTTGAATTCCCTGGGTTGTGCTGCTCGGTTATAGGCGGCCCTTTGATCCCTCTGAGCCTTCTCCATGTGTTCCTTCACAATGGGGAACACAGCTGCCATCCGGTCCCGCATCGCCCCCACGTGTTCAATCATGGTACGATGGGGACAGGGTTGCTCCTCCCACGTCTCCATGGCGATGTCCAGAAGGCCCCTGGGTTTGTGAGAATACAACAGGTCAAAGGGTGAGAAGCCAGTGGAAGCCTGAGGCACCTCTCTTACCGCAAACAGAAGGTAGGGTAATAGCTGGTCCCAGTTTCTTCCGTCTTTGTCGATAGCCTTCCTCAGCATGGCTTTCAGGGTCTTGTTGAACCTCTCCACTAGCCCATCTGTCTGGGGGTGGTAGACCGAGGTTCTCACCTGTTTCACGTGTAACAGCGCACACAACTCCTTGGTGACCCTCGACATAAAGGGGGTCCCCTGGTCGGTAAGAATCTCCTTTGGAATCCCCACGCGGCTGCTGAAGAGGAACAGTTCTTTTGCTATTTGTTTAGCATTGGCCTTTCTTAAAGGGACGGCTTCCGGATAACGGGTGGCGTAGTCCACTATGACCAAGATGTACTGGTGCCCTCGGACACTTTTGGGCAGGGGACCCACAATATCCATGCCTACTCGTTCAAAGGGGGTTTCTATAATAGGCAAAGGGATAAGGGGGTTCCGGTACGTCTGTTTCGGAGCGGTGACCTGACAATCTGGGCAGCTGTGGCAGTAGTTCTCTATCTCCTTGTGGACTCCGGGCCAAAAAAACCTCTGTAACACCCTCTCTTTAGTCTTCTCTACGCCCAAGTGTGCTCCCAGCAAGTGAGTGTGGGCCAACTGCAGAACTGTGGAGCGGTGAGGCCGGGGCACAAGTAGTTGCTCAACGATTTGGTCCTTACTTCTTGTTACCTGATACAAGAGGCCATTTTTCACTGAAAAATGAGGGTAGGAAGGGGTCAACCGGGTTCCCACCAACGTTCCCTCTAGGACCTGGACGTTTCTTAAGGCATTACCCAGAGTCAGGTCCTGCAACTGTGCGGTTCCATACTGACCTTTAAGGGGCCGTGTTTCTCGAGGGCCATCAGTGTCCTCCTCACTTGGCCCAGGTTGGGGCTCAGCGTCATCAGACTCAGCTCCACTAGAAGCTTCTGCCAAGGCTTGGACTGACACTAGAGGGGACAAGCATGGTTTGGCAACGTTAACCCAGGTTTTACTCAATTGTGGATGGTTCGACTTACGTTTGCGGGGCTCTCGACTAAGCTTCTTTAGGGCTTCCCTCCACAGCATCCGGAAAGCTGGGAAGTCACGCCCGATCAGGACTGGGAGGTCCCGGATTACTCCCACCTCGACATTAAACGTGCCCTTAGTTGTGGTCAGTTTCATTACGGTGGTCGGATACTCTCGGGTATCTCCGTGGACACAAACCACCGGGACGGGATCGCCTTGAGCCGGGGACGTTGCCTCCAAAACTGCCTCCTGGACTAGGGTCCGAGCACTTCCTGAATCGAGCAAGGCTTCTAGGTCCCGTCGATTCACCTTTACGGGGCACGTTGGTCGCCGGTCCCTACTTTCGCCCAGGAGGGCAGCAAAGTGGACATGGGGGCCGCTGGCGGATTCCGCTGTGGGCATGGGCTCGTCTAGCCTTTCACTCTGCCAGGAGATGTGGCCGAATTTGCCACAGCGATAGCACTGGCGGGGCTCTGGGTTCCGGAACGCTCGTGGCTGTCCAGGTGAACTACCGCCTCTGCTGGGTGGGTCCGAGTGAGGGTTGGCCAGGGCCGGACCTCTTTGGCGACGCACTCTTGGCCGGGCCGGGACAGAAGCCACCGGCGCTTCACAGGGTGATTGGAGCATGTCCGAGGCCGCCTGGAACTGTTCTACGGCTTCTACCAACCCTGTGGCCGTTGTTAACTTTTGGTGGCCAATTATTTTTTTTGCCTCGTACGGTAGACCCCGTAGATACTTGTCCATAACCAGGGTTTCTATCATGTCCGCCGGGCTGTGTTTGTCCGGTTCCAACCACCTTTTCGCCACTCGTATCAACTCGTGCATTTGGGACCGGGGCGTCTCTCCGCTTAGGAAAGTCCAGTTATGAAACCGTTGGGCAATTGCTAAATTTGGTGAGCCCCTGGCGACTCAAAATCTCCCCCTTTAACTGGTCGTAGTCGTGGGCAATATCAGCCTCTACATCTCGAAATGCTTTAAGGGCCTCACCGGATAGGAACGGCGCCAGAAGTCCAACCCACTGTCTCTTTGGCCACCCTTCTCGAGTCGCCGTAGCTTCAAAGGCATGAAGGTAAGCTTCCACATCGTCGGTCACGCCAAGTTTAGGGATGTAATCAGCAGCCCTGGGCTTCGACTCTGGCCTCTGCCTGAGCTCCTGCTCCTTCAGTTCATTAGCCCTGATTTGCTGTGCCAACAGGGCACCGCTGATTTCCTGCTGCGCCCTCTGGCTCTCCAACAGCATCTGCATCAGTGGCTCCATTTTGGATTGGTGGCCTGGGGTTTGAATTTCTGAAAAAAAGTTGGGACAAGTCGTCAATATCTCCTCTCTCAATCATCCGCACTTTGGCCCCAGTGCCCGCATTCTCCACCACCTGTAGTGTCACGGGCTGTCGCTAGGACAGGCTAGCCTGGGGCGGTGCAAAGAGAGAGATGAACACAGGCACGTCCAAGCGTATTTAACAAAAAGTCCAGGTTTATTTCCCATCCCACCAGCAAGGTAACATCCAAAAACAACAAAGTATCAAAAAAAAGGTCCAGTTAGGTAACACAAAACATCCCGGAGGAGAAAGTGGTTAATTAACCAAACAAAAACTCAAGGGTCCTCTCCCTTGTTGTCCTCTTCCAGGTGCTCATGGGTTCACCTTCCGCTCTCCTTTCTCCTTCCCAGGTGCTCTCCCTTAAGTCTCCCAGCCCTGCCTCAATCAGGTGCCTTAAGCAGCTGCAGCTGGGTGAGCGGTGAGGCAGGCTGGGAGATGTAGTTTTTGCACTGGTGGCCACTCTGTAGCGTCCCTCCACTACCTGTCCCCTTGTGATGCCACAATATATATATATATATATATATATATATATATATATATATATATCATATACAGATACAATATAAGTACACGATGCAGAGTCAACACAGTTTATTATGAGACAGAATATGATGTTATTTACGCAGTCGTTTTTTTTTTAACGTATACATAAGAGGCCATGTATTAAATTTCTCCCGCATGCCGAATTACTCTGCTGATATCAACACAATTTAAATCAAGGTTTTTCCCCAACACGAGCACAAATGCACCCAGAGTAAGTTAATGGTATAGATTCAGAAACAAATGTGGTATCTCATTTGGAAGTGAATGAAAGTATTGCATTGCCATTGCTTCATATTTCAACAGCACAAAGCAGTAGCCTATATACAACGATAACATTGAACTGATTTTTAGAAGAAAATTAGATAATGAGCTTCTAAGGGGCATCATTATGTTAAAGTGAGTTTTTTTTTTTGTTCAACCGGTGAATGCCTCATTTAGGATTGAACCCCTTCAGATTCAGTGTCACCCCAACAGTACCCTAGAGAGGATGGAAAACAAAGAGGAATGAGGGAAATATTGCCACGAACAGAGGAGGGATAGAGTAGGCAGCTGGGAGAGTGGGGGTGTGGGGGTGGCGCTTGGTTTGATGGAGCTGGGTAGAGAACAGCTCTATAAGGACGGAGATAACTGGAAAACACTATAAAACGCCTCTCCTCACATTCTTTCCCTCTGTGGAATTAGCCTTTGAGTGGGCTGCTGGAGCGAGGGAGGGTGGGTGCATACAGAGATTGATGGAGGGAGGGTGAGGGAAGCCCACACTGTACTGAGGGAGGATGGAGAGAGATGGAGTGAATATGGAGTGGGCAGCTTGAACTCCGAGAGGGAGGAATGCAGAGTGATCAAGGAGAAGGAGGAAGTACAGGAAGGAAATAAAAGGCTAGAAAAAGCGTGTGCGCGGGTGGGGTTGATGAAGAAAAGAGTGCATTCCACACGCACTGTGAAATACATATGAATGAAGTATATAAATGGTTGACTGAAATGTCCCTATACTCCATGGGGACACGATTAAGTCTATTTTCCGATTGGCTGTCTGGTCCTCACATCTCTCATTGTTATTAGTGTCCAGGCATGTTTGTTGTTCATCATTGGGCAGACAGCAGAGTCGGCTAGATTCTCAATCCGATGGCATAATTCAGCCATCGATCAAACTTTGTGGACAGCAGTAGCCAAACTGCTCCTCCAGACAGACGGAGAGAGAGAGAGAGAGAGAGAGAGAGAGAGAGAGAGAGAGAGAGAGAGAGAGAGAGAGAGAGAGAGAGAGAGAGAGAGCTTTCAGAGTAGAATTTCACAAATCAAATGCTGTAACCTTTTAGTACGTCTGAGTCTGCACATGCCCACTGAAAGCCAATGAGGGTTTTTTTTCCCTTCCCGTGTCTATCAGGCTGTCTTCTCTTTTTTTTCTTTGTTTTCTTCTCTTTCATTTTCTTCCAATCACACATGCCCATTCCACTTCTTCCTCTTGAAAAGTTTTCTCCTGCCGAGTTCCTCGGGGTCACTTGTCTTGTCGATCTAAACAGGGATGCTCAAGGAATCATGATGATGGTTGGGTGAGACACCCGCAATGCCCGCCGGTCCTTTTAACATTTACTCAGATGAAAGATTTGCATGTGTACGTCTCTGAAGCAAAACCTCGCAGCTTAAAATTCAAGATAAAAACAGCGTTTTATAATTGACCAGTAAAGGGTCTGTGGTTCAAGGGAAAAATGTAGGCACTAACATGCTCCATTTTCGTGGTTTGAATATATCTTTAGCCCTGTGTTAGGAATTACAACAATTTTTACACAGTTCCCCACATTTTCAGAGGCTCAAAAGTAATTGGACAATTGCCTCATAAATGGTTTGATGGCCAGGTGTGGCCTATTCCCTCGTTATTTCATGACAAATTAAGCAGATAAAAAGGTCTAGATATTATTCAAAATGTAAAATTTGCATTTGTTAGGTGGTCCAAAGAACTCTCAGCACGAGGACCAAAGAGGTGTCAATGCAAGTGAAGGAGGCCATTAAAAGGCTGACAAGCTACACACACCTATCAGGCAGATAGCAGAAACATTAGGATTGACCAAATCAATAGTTACATTCCTAAAAAGAAGGAATGTGCTGGAAGCTCACCAACACCAAAAGGCCACGGAAGACATGTAAAGTAGATGTAGCAGCCAGATTAGACTTTGTCAGAAAACATCCTAACAAGCTTGATCAGTTTTAGATAAAGGTTCTTTGGAAGATGAAACCAAAATTAACCACATCGCCTGGTTAACATGGTGGAGGCAGCGCTGTGGCACGGGCCTGTATGGCTGCCAATGGAACTGGGTCACTGGTGGTCATTGATGATGTCACAGCTGATAGAAGTAGCAGGATGAGTGTTGAGGTGTTTAGGGCTTTACTATCTACTCAGATTCAGCCAAATGCTGCAAAACTGATTGGACGGCGCTTCTCAGTACAGATAAATAATGACCCAAAACAAACTAAAAAACCATCTTTTCCGACTGTACCTTGAATAAAAACCGATTAGCACTTGAATGGCACTTTTGGTATTTTTGTAGTTTGGCTTTCTTGAAGAAACGTTACTTTTTTGACTCTTTTTGTTCTGAGTTTATACTCGTGGTTGAATGCACTTATTGTAAGTCGCTTTGGATAAAAGCGTCAGTTAAATGACATGTAATGTAATGTGATAATACTGTGAAAACAGCCCAAGAGCTTATTAAGGCAACAAAAAAAAGGACTATTCTTCAATGGCCAAGTCAGTCATCTGATCTCAACCCAAGTGAGCATGCTTTTCATTTACTTCAGATACAAGTGGGCAGAAAGACCCACAAACAAGCAGCAGCTAAAAGAGGCCTTGGAAAGCATCTAAAGGGAGGAAACTCAGCGTTTGGGTCTAAGACTTCAGGCAATCATTGACGGCAAAGGATTTTCCTCTAAGTATGAAACATGATCATTATATTCACCATTATGTCAGCTTGTCCAATTACTTCTGAACCTGTGAAAATGTCGGGGACGACACTTCAACCACATATTGACTCCTTAATTTAAAATCCATTGCAGCCTTGTAAATAGGCAAAATTAGAATAATTTCTAAATACAGTCTAACTACTTATGGCTGTATATGTTTTCCGAATAATAAACTATGCAGTAAGGTTGAACTGATCCTTTAAGTTCATTCAGATAGAATGGAGTTCCAATTGTACCAGCTTGCTCTGAACAAAGTAATAGCATGTTAAGCCATAAATTATGACGGCTATAAATTATTATCAAAATGACTTTCATTCTGATTGATCATTTTTGGATCAGTTAAACTGTCCTTGTCCCACAAAGAATTATAGTACTATCAATCATCCATACTGATTCATCAAAAGAATTAAATGATTGCGTTCCAGAACATTGTACTCCTACTAAACATAGAGTAAAGTCTCTTTATCACAAGAGTACGTTCTAGCCTCAGGCGTACCCAAATACATCCGTGGTAATACTCAAACTCATACATTTAATGTCAGTTTATTTGACGGATACTGATTGGTCCGTGTTTACCGAACACAAACGCATTAATTGAAGACCGATAAAGATGGATTGACGTATGATATGTGATATGTGACAGCTCTCCAGCTGCTGTGCAGTTAAAAAGTACTTTACTACTTAAAAAAATATATACAGCAATACATCTGTACAATATGCATTCCTGCAGGTTTACCTTCATATTACAGCTAAATATAAAAATAATAGATTATGGCTTGAGTTTAGGGGATCCATTTGACCGCCACTGGCTGACCATTTCCAGGCACATTCTCATTCTGACTACAGAGGGCAAATTGGACATTAGCAGCCATGGTCCAGCAAATGGATACAAAAAAATCCTGGCTGCTGTTATGAATGTTAAATATCGAGGCGCTCGGGTCTATGCTTGCATGCTATTATAGTCAATCATGTGTAATTGCTGCTTCTACACTCTTTGTGTGTCCGAGTGTGTGTCCGTGTGTGTGCGTGTGTGTGTGTGTGAATGCACCACGGTTTGTGGTGGGTGCTCGTATGACGGAGCTTTAACGAGGCTTTGTCCCTGGAGGACACTAAAGATGCTCAATTCACTTGGTTTAATAAGAACCCTTGTTAGAGCCTAATAGCTTTGTAAGAAGGGAGGATGTGGTTTTTACAGGTAAATGAATAGATGAATGTGAGTGTGCTGTCATGACGTGCCATGGTAGATATGATGGTAATTAGGCTGCGGTTTTCTCAATGGTGTTACAGCAATGGACCTACTTAACCTCTTGGAGGTGTGTGTGCGTGCGTGTGTGTGTGTGTTTGTGTGTGTGTGTGCGTGCGTGTGTGAAATCTGTGTGAGCACTTACCGGAGATTAAACAGTTTGATGGCGATGTCGGTGCATGTGCATGTGTCTTTGCATGAGTGTGTAGGAGTGAGTGTGTGTGTGTGTGTGTGTGGCTGCCCTTTTAGTATTTGCTGACTCAGGCTGGTTTTCCCTTTTCTAAAAGTAAATAACCTTGGTCCGCCAAGCCGTCCGCTGGCCCCACTGTGCCCTCTTCTCAACATCTAAAGACGGCGAGAAAAAAACATCTGAGCTACACAGCAACACACGGCACAAGCTCATCTACACAGAGCCTGCGTATACTGCAAAGAACTCGTATCTTCAAAAAGCCACTGATGAAAAACTGGTCCAGTTCACCTGCTTTCATTCTCTGCCAGCATATTAAAGTAATTCCACTACATATTGCTCCACGTTGCTTTGAATGCGCCGTCTGTAGCACAGAGGCTGTTCTTTAACCAGAGGGCTCGGGTTCAAACTCAAACACGTTTGATAAAGAGGGTCCTTTGCCAAGCTCAGAGTGTGATACAGTGGCTACATTTTGTGTTTTTTTTAAAAATTTTATTCGTAACAAAGCACAACGGCAGCCATTGGAAAAGCAACATCTCAATGAGAGAATCCCAATATTTCGTCTTGAAATCCAGCCCAGTGATTTCTGTACGGCCAAAGCAAGCCGATCCAAACCGAAGCTTCATTTAAAAAGGGAAGACGGTTGTCAACGTGGTTGTGAGTCACATGTGGAGGGCTATTCTTTATATCCCTCAAGTACTGTGTATGTATAGCTTTGAGCGATTATGTTACATGCAATACTAAAGTGCACTACCTGGTGATCTCTCCAACCCTGACCTTTCCTTTTCTTTTAGCCCATATATTAATATCTCTGTCTCTATATTTCTATCCAGCTATATCTCTATCTATTGTCTATCTCCTTATAATATAGTCGGTCCGGCTTTATCTAGCTCTACTGTCACATTCTTCTTCCCAGTAGTTGTTTTTCTCTCACCTTTTCCCTCTTGTAGTGCTCCCACTTTCTCTCTCCGTCTCCCACTCTCCCAAGCCATCCCCCTGGAGGTTAATCCCTCCGGTTTCAAATAGAGATAACCATGGCAACAGGCCACGGCCTTCCAGCTTTTGGGTCTGTGGGACAAAGGCATCGATCAGGCTGAAATAGTGTCAGGTGTAGAGTGCAAAACACACAACATGCACACGTGTATGGAGGCAGAGAATCCACGAACCCTGACTTTGCTGCTCAGTCACTCATATTGCATGGTGTGAAAATCATCCAAGTATACATGTTGCCGCTGTTGTTAAATCGATACATTAAGTCTGACAAATCCCTGGAACAGGATGTGTTTAAAATGATACGGGGAGAACAAGAACAATGCTATTAAAAGGGGAATACAACTTTCAAGGTTATACGACCTGCATTCAGTCCATGTGGAGAGTCATGTGGCGGTAATAGAAATGCTCTGAATTTAAATAGCCATTTGGGATGATTGAATAACAAATGAGAGATGCATACTCGAGCTGTGAAGTTCCCAGATGTGAGGCCCGACAGTCACTAGGAAATTGTGTTTTGATTGCACTCTGGACTTGTCGAACTCGCCATCTCAGAACACCCAAATTAATTCACACGTATTCACCCCCACACATACACTTGACCTCGATGGCTGGATCGCAACGTGACAGACGCAGTGAGAATGGCAAAGTTGATGAAAAATATCTTTTATTGAAGCGCAAAGCAGCATTTCTCTCCTCCTGGACTTTATAGCCGAGGCTAGCAGAAGGTGTGGGTGGACACGGACAGCTTAACTCCCCATAATACAGAAAGTCAACCAGCTTGTGTAACTTTTATAAGTGCTGCAAGTGTGATATGCCCTTGGATGATGCGACGGTCTCATTTTTACTGCAGCGCAGTTAAGGTGAGAATAAGTATGTAACCTTTGCCTTTAAGCACCTCATTTAGACTTGAGTGTTGACTTTTGCTTGTTTGCTCCCGAGAGGAATTGTTTTCCACAAATGTTCAAATGCAGGATACGACAGACGCATTGGTTGGATTTATTCAGTCATCACCAAGACTGGGATCAAATTTGAATCTGAAAATAGACTTGTGTGTAATTTTCCCTCTGCACATTTTCAAACAAGCATTTGTGCTTTGTGTTTAATCACTGCAGTGCCCAGAGCACAAGACTACTCCTCCCCTGCACTTAACGAGAACTTTTTTTTAAAATGTGTTTTCTCTCTGGTTGTGGCTCTTAACTTCATTTCCCAATAAATTGTCTGAGGACAAGTCACATGCCATTAGCAAGGAAAAAAGAAGGTAGAAAAAAAAGAAGGAAAAAAAACAACGCGCATTCAATAAGTTTGTCAAAAAACTTTCGTTATTCGTTTTCGCTTTTCTTATTCGAGAAAGTGCTTCGTCGATGATAATCCGGCAATCCGGCAGGCCTTCTGGTTTATTGCATTTTTCTAATGAAATGCTCTGATACAGACAAGCAATCGAGGAGCAATTTGGTGGAAGGAGAAGAGCGAAAGGGGAAATAGAGGAGGAAGTATGTGAGTAATTTTGCTTTCAAACTGTTAGACAAGGAATTAGGGCCATAGTCCAGGTTGCAGATGGTGCACCCAGGATTGTGGGGTTCGAGCATCTTTCTTGACCAACTGACCACCTCTCCCCTTAATTTCCTGTCACTTTCTACAAGATACCTTCAAATAAAGGAGGAAGAAAAATGTGCAAAATGGTGACTTTAGCAAGAAGCTATGGACGGATGCTTCCTGTTCATGAACAAAGACAGCTATCCAAGTCACGCTCAAATCAATTATTGTAGCTGCAACCAAAACATAGGATGTCAGCATTATTGAATCAAGTAAAAACCACATGGTTTTGATTGTATTAGAGGAAATAAGAAGTTTTAACAAAACTGACCCAGACATGTGAGAAACGTCAGTAAGCAATATTTCATTTCAAATGAATTTTAATGTTTCCGTTCAACCAAATTCACCCTTCTATTTAAAAAAAATCTGTACCTCTTATAATACATTTGAGGTCTTCTTTTATTTTCTTCATCTCCGCTGCCGCTGGGCCTCGTGAAAGACTGGAAGACACAGGATCCAATTAGTTTTTCTATGCTGATGATACCCCACTTTGTATAGACCTAAAACCTCGCCAGTTAATCAATGTGACACACAATATGGTTGTTTATCCTCCGGAAAACATTTTTCTTTAATCTTTCTTGCGTAATTGTGCTGCTCGATAAGGAAATAAGATATCACAAGAACATATCATACAGATTATTAGGTATCTTCACTGACTTCAGTGGATATTTAAGGCATTGAATGCATGGACAAAATACTGCCAGATATTAGTTATTAGCTGCAGCACATCCTGAGATTCTTATGCGTGAGCATCCGGGACGGTCAATCAACCCGAGAACTCACTTAATAACCAAATGATGACCTCCCTTCTCAGCCAAATCAATATACACTTTTAAACACTTTCTAAAACATCATTTTATATCACGGCCCTCTTTTAACTTTCCCAGGTCCCCTTTGATCTACTTCCATTACAACTACAATTAACCTTATCATAGTAGTGTTATAATTTGTATTTTTGGCTTTATCAAGGAATAGTACAACTATATATATGCTGCAACTGTATGTAAATACATTTACCAAATCAGTTTTCAGTTTATCATTCCCCTTCTCTTCCTCACTTCCTTTTCTTATCTATTTAATTTCCATTTGCTCACCCTCTTGCTCCTACCTTGATTATCTCAACCCATTGTGATGCCTCTGGTTTATGGCTGTGTATATCTTTTGTTTTTTTAATGGCCGTTTGTATGCCTGTGTGTATATACTGTATATATATATATATATATATATATATATATATATATATATATATATATGTTGATAACGACTCCTTCTGAACTCCCACGGAACAGGCCTCACAGTGATGATACAGCTTCAAATGCAGATTGACACACACACACACACACACACACACACACACGCACACAACTCTCTCTTAAAAGCATCATCAGGGTGCGTACCTGCAGAGTCAGAGACAACTCCCCTTCTTGGTTCAGGCCTCCATTAATCATTTACAGCGAGCTTTTCCCTGAAGCCCGCTCTCTTCTCAAGCAGACAACACACCATCAGGCTGACAAGGTCTCCAATGACACCGAGACACATTTATCAGACGTGAGAGATTTGTTTTGAAATTTGTTTAATGAACATTCAAGTCTAGTCAATGTTTTTTTTCTTTTACTTCAAATT
This sequence comes from Cyclopterus lumpus, assembly GCF_009769545.1. Classification (NCBI taxonomy): domain Eukaryota; kingdom Metazoa; phylum Chordata; class Actinopteri; order Perciformes; family Cyclopteridae; genus Cyclopterus; species Cyclopterus lumpus. The sequence continues at coordinate 4,879,681 of NC_046981.1, forward strand.
GGATCTGTGGGATGGGATGCAATATTATCCTGAGACGCAGGACATCTGTGTTGTTTTTGTATGTTTTATATTCTAGACAGCATTTCAATCAGCCCCATCTGGACTCAAAGAGGTTCAAGTTCTTGATTACTTTGGAGTAAACTTTGTGCCATTTTTTTTTAGAGCCCTCTTTGCATGTCGCTTTGCCACTAAAAATGCTTTTAAAAAATATCTCTTAATATACATGAAGGCCATTTCTCTAGTGCTTCGGGAGTTTGTTTAATGAAAGATAATTTGGTTAGAAATTAACTTGCATGAATGAAAGTGATGGGGAAAATATGGCCCAGGTTTGTAAAACAATAATAATTCATTTAATTTAAAAAAAACAACAAGAAATAAAGACCACAGCAGTTTTGTATAAATTTAGCAACATGCTGTTCTCTGCCAGGCAATTCATTACGGGAATTCCTGACTCTGAGAAAATTTTTTTTTACTGACACCTGCGTGCATTCACGTACACACATGCTTTAGTATGTTTATTCTGTTAACACACAGCAGGAGCTATACTGTGTGTGTGTGTGTGTGTGTGTGTGTGTGTGTGTGTGTGTGTGTGTGTGTGTGCCTCCCTGGTCATCCGTCTGCATTCCAGGTAATTAGACTGACCAACAGCTGAGTCCCATTAGCCTTGATTACAGCATTCAGTACTACAGGAGAGGAGAGAGAGAGAAAAGAAAGAGGGCGAGTGATGTTTGTGTACTGTACGGACTCAGTATGTTTTGAAGGTATTATGCCTGTTATGATTCAGTGTAATCCTTGTACATGTGTTTTACAATTATAACAGTAGTGCCATGGCGTGGTTAGATGCTGGTTTTCTTTTTGTGTCTACGTTCATAAGTATGTGTTTCATATTTCATAGCATTGCTCTTCAAAAATGTATTTTTCTCAACTGGCTTTCCCACACTGGGCGCTCAGACATTTTACCAGTCGACCAAAATTGTAATCTCAAACCCCAAATGGATCACAGGCCCGTTCATGGTTGATCCCCAAGAAGATAAGAAACGGCATGTGTTTTCAAAGACACTAAATGCCACATTTGGGATTTCGGCTGAAAAAAAAAAACAAAGTCCCGGACCGAGCCATCGAGAAGTGACAACGAGCAAATAACCTCGGGGAATGAAACCACTTCTACTCAGCTTTTAGGAATCACGCCTACACTCATAAGTTATGTTTGTGTGGTCTATCTGAAGAATAAGATGAAACAGAGATGAAACCAGAATGTTGTTTAGTCTATCTGGGCATCTATCCATCTGATATTTTCCTTTAAATCACACCCGGGGGAAATTGACGCTCATGAGGCATTTCGCATTCAGTCTATGTTTATTTTATACGCCCTGGGCTTTTCTATCTCTCTATATGTCTACCTCCAGCCTTTCTCCCTCCCTCTATTTGTCTCGTTCTCCCTCTCTTCTATCTCTGCCCTCTCTGATGGCTTCAGTGTCTTTAGGTCCGGGTGATTGATTCCAGCTTTGGACGGCTGGCAGACAAGCAGCCTGCACACGGGTGTGCAGCACTGACTGCTCGACGCTCTGACTCTGTGATGAATTACTGTCCTTTTAATACACACAGTAGAGACGGTGTGAGCGAAAAGAAAAGAGAAAGAAGGGAAGAAGCCATGTTAAAATTGCACTGATAAAGAGAGGACAGGAGAGAGCAACGCAAAAGTGAGAAAAATGATTGAGGGCATGCAAATAAGTGTGTGAATTAAGTAATAACTGCATGTGTAACTAGATAACACGAGAACTGTGCGTGTGTGTGTGTGTGTGTGTGTGTGTGTGTGCTTGCGCGTGTGTGTGTGTGTAGTCCCCATTATCTAGAAAGGCCTCTCTCATTGCTTTAAATGAGTCATGCAGAGGGTGAAGACGCAGGCAGTGTTGGAACCCAGAGGGAGGAGAAATGTTCTACCCGTCATGAAATTGAATTAAACATTGGAACATCGTCAGTCTCTCACTTAGTCAAGTGTGATGCCGTTGCTTTGAATAGTCAGGGTTCCTTTTTCCACTTCACAGCCACTAACTAGAGAGCCGCAGAGTGTAAAACAGCTTTTTCTGCTTCGGAATATTTTCACAAGTATGTCATCGCTTGAAAAGGCCTCTCACCCCAGTTTTGATGATGCTTGAGCATTAGCTCAATCCTTAAGTCGGCCGAGGTAAATTAGCTCTGTAGACAATTTGTAGACAATTTTTCACAATGTGCGCTGATCAATCTTATGTATATGTATTTCTTGGGAGTTGAAGGGATGTGACAAAAGCCCAACCTCATTGAGATATTCACCACACACACCAAATAACCAAGCGTGTGGGACTTCTTGTGATGAAGCTTGTATACATCCACAAGCTTTGGGATCTCTTCACTTGCATCGCGGTGGCCTTTACGTGGCTGAAACATGCATCAATCTTTAATCCTATTAGACGCGTCTCTATTGTATCGCGCATGTTGGTAGACAAAGCCGACGGGGGAAAGTGGAGCCGTGCAGATCTCGCTGTTCAATTTGCCAAGACAGCAGCATAAACGCCCCAAATAATAGACTTAAAAACAAAACAGCAACAAATAAAACAGCTACTAGTGGTGTTGGGAGTCAATAGAGAGCAAACATATGGATGCAGTTTGTGCAGTATAGAAAAAAAAAGTTCCATTTTGTGGTTGCATGAGGAGAATTAAACCAACCTTCAAATACAAACTGCAATGAAGTGTGCGGGAACATGAATTCGAGACAAATTGTCACGCTTCGTATGGGACAATCGCTATGATTTAAAAAAGAGCAAAGAGCAAACACGTGCACGTTAGAAGCAGTAGCGGCGAACAGTAATACAGTCTGCACTGACCAGAGACTAAATGTTGAGGTAATCAGTATCCGGTGTTGATTCCACCGAGCCTCCAGTCTCCATGAAGATGGAGAAATGTGTATATCTGCATGGCTGATGAAACCCCCGGGGGTTTCAGGGTTTAGGGTTCATAAAGTATTTACGTTATGTTCATTAAGTATTGATTAAGCCGTTGGAGAGCGTTTAGACACCCAGACAATCATTATGAAAGATTAGATCTTGGCTTGAGGAAGAGGAAGATGGAGGAAGGCAGAAATGCGAAAAACAGAAAAAAAGGGAAAGAGGTTGCGTTGAGGGATGAATGTAGATGGAGTCTAAAGATGCTGTGAAGAGGGAAATGAAAGCTATGGAAGAGGGAAAAGAGCAAGGAGGCAAACGCTGCTCTTTAAATATTAATTAAGAATTCAGACAGCGGGTCTACCATTATAGGAGATTAGTTTCTAATCTGAGGAAGAGGAAGGAGGAGGTGGGTGAGCAGGAGAAAAGGAGGAAGTTAAGGATGGTGGCTGAAGGGGGTTAAATGAGAGGGAAGAATACATGGATTAATAGAGGAAATGAGCAGGATTGCGCGAAGACACGCTTAAAAGGTAACAGGAAGGAGTCAACATGTAATGAATAGAAAGTCTCATTTCCCTAATCACATACTGTCTCTTTATGGAAGTGCTCTGGCAAGTTGTTTTCAAAGCATTTCTCGGCCCATGTCTTCCCTTTAATTTATCCTCATCTTTCCATCTATCCATATAAAAAAAAAACCTGTTCAGGGTTGTGGGATCCTGTGATGTGTCACTTGTTGCTATTTGAGATGCAAGCGGGGGTCGCAAAGAAGTGTGACGTTCAAGTACCGTCTCACCTCGTATCCATCCATCTACTGTACAGGCCCAGCCGGTGTCGAGCGCAGGTATTTAACCATTGCTTTGCCCTCTCTTTACCCTCTAGCTCTTCAGCAGGTGTTGTTGCATTGCAGGGTAACCAGGGGAAGGTAGCACGATAAGAGGTGCGGACCTGCTATAATGATGCAGCAATGAGGTTTAATGGGGCTGAAAACACAAGCTGACTGGCTGGCTGGCAGGCTCCGCAGTCAGGGAGAGGCACAGTTGGTGTGAAGCCGTTTCCAGCTCATGACAGATGTTACAGTGAGAGAGAGAGAGAGAGAGAGAGAGAGCGAGAGACAAAGAGACAGAGGGAGAAAGGGGACACTGAGAGTGAGGTGAGTCATTTGCAACATGCAGAGTGAGAGATCTCTGAGAAGTGACTTTATGCAAACGGAAACTTTGAGCAAAGTCAAATAGAGTTCATTCACATGTGGGTGCTCCAAAGCACTTTAGTTCATGTCCCAGAGGTACTCGTGCAAATTCATGGTTTTTTTTTTTACAGCCAACTGGGTCTGGAGGTGGTGTCGTGAAGTGCAATGTGATTTTCAATAACCCATCCCTGTTGGTTTTGTACCCATCTCTCCCTTGATATCCCTGGAATTAATAAAAAGAGAAGTATGGATTTTTTTTCCAGGCAGGCAGAGACGTGCATATAATCAGCAACTGGAGGATGGGTTACGGCCTCTCCCTCTCGGTCGCGTCGGATCTGCATTCACTCCCGTTGTTATAGTAACTGCAAAGTGTACGGAAAATGCTCGGCGAAAACAAAACAGCTGACCCACTTTTTGATGAAATCGGGGAATACCACTCTGAGACTTTGTGCAAAACCTATTGTCGGGGATGAAATTAGCTCGCGACCCCCCATTGACCAACGGGGAGATAGGAAATCTTCTGTTTTACCTGTTTAATTTGTTTCATGGCGTGCAGGCGCCCGGAGAACACGATTCTGTCTGCGTACACGTCCAGAGGAAAACTCTTCTCCACACGGGGGGGTAGCTGTGGGTTAAAAAAAAAAGAAGCCTTTTGTGTCAAGATGAGCAAGTTATTGTTTATAATGACAAACCTCACAGCCACAGAGATACTGAAGCACTAGCTTCAGGTGTGCTCTGGAGATAATGTGTTTGAATGACAGAAACTCAGAGACCTGCAACTTTAAACAGCGTGACATGGCGATGGATGTGTTTCGCTTTCTCCAGTGATTGAAATAGTACCTTCATGAGCTTTAGACTTATTAGCTTTAGGCAGTGTTTCACTGCTGAATCTTCTCTTTAGAGCCTTTCAGTTCTCTTTTTATTTCATCGTAAAGGGTTCTCACAGCTACTGAGTATATCCATTTCCAGTTTTTCAACCCAGTCCTTATTAAGCCATTATTTATTATTGTGAATAGCAAAAAGCCACGGAACCTAACCACTGCGGTGCAGTTTGTCACACGTTCCCACAAGGACTTGTTTGGGCCATCGCAAACCAGAATATATATATATATATCTTCATCCCATAAACAGAAAACTCCCAGTGTAGTGAGATATGTCTGTATGTTCTGGGTGATAATGAGAAGGTCACACGCCATGCTTTCAACCATTAGATAAGTGTAGTCGGCTAACTCTACCCTGTCTCAAAGAATAGTTGCGACGCATGCATTAAGGGAGGAATCTTTAAATTGCCAGTTTGAACAGGAGGAAATGATACGGCCAGCAAAAGCACTTTTAAATGTTTGTTGCTTTAAGACGGACTAAAGGTTGTCGAAAAGCAGTGAAACTATAGATTAGCAGTCTGTGATTCCAGTAAAAGGCCTTGATGGTCTGTTGCGCATGACTCTACACGCCTTTGATGTTGCTGCTTGAATAAATGCATGCACGCTCAAGCATGTGCTCCCATGTAAAAGATTACATTGAACGCCAGTGTGGGAAGACAACGGTGCCACTCTGTTTATTGGACACTCTGCCAAAAGGAAGATCCCTGCTGACGTGGGAGAGATATTCAGACTCACAGATGGAAGGTACAATATTTCAGACTTCTTCGCTGGAGCTCATCCTGAGTCACTGATTACATAGATGGCTTTGGTCACAGTCGGACAGATTTGGAAACCCCCGCTGTTGAAATCAAACGGCTCTGTTGCATAGGAAGAGAAAGCCTCCATGGATAAAAATATTTATGATCAAAATGAGCCACATATGGCATCTTTTTTTTTTTTATCAGAGAGTATTCACCGAAGAAAACACACACATATATGACTAAAATAAACTTGGCAGACTTTAATTTGAAGAAGTCAGCATCGTACACACTATACATACTCTTAGTATCTGTTTTATTTTCCACGAAAACAGCGAAATCTAATGAATGAACACATGCCGGCACTGCTCTTCATTATTAGTCCTGCTTGGGTGCGTGCACATGAGATGAGAAGAAAAGAAAATATGTGAGACACTTGTTTGACTTTGATCTGTCTTGCATGATGTGTTTTAGACTCTCCAGACACTTGAGAATTACAAATTTGAGTTGTACCCTACTATCAAGATCAAAGTTATTACCAAGGCCATAATCGATACAGTATGACATAGAGGAGAGATAAAGCCAACACAGCCATAAACTCTCGTGAAGCGTCGCCACATCGCAGCAGCGGTTTACACAGAGGCATTCTGGGAAACCACGTATCCAAATATCTTCATAAAAATCATGTAGTTTAGGTAGGATTTCTAGAAGACGTGCGTATTACACCCCCTCCTCTCTCTCTCTCTCTCTCTCTCTCTCTCTCCGCCACTCTTCCTTTCTGACGGTCTCAAAAGCAAAAAGGGGAGCACGCTCCATCAAACCCTCTCCAGCATCCATCCCTTTTTAATTTGCTTAGCACTCTAGTCACACATGCCCACACAGGCGCTGGTCTCCTGCGGAGGATCATTTCAATGGAGTGCTGCTGAACTGAACACAAATAATTGAAGTGTAACAGTCTCACTAACTGAGTGGCACATTAGAAGGAAGTTCCCTCATTGCCTTGGAAATGTGTAATGCAACTCAGTTACCACCTATGAATCCTAGGGGGGGTGGGGGTGGGGGGGGGTACTCATTGCTTCAGGGGTTCTGTGCGTGAAGCAATTGCGCTGCCTTTTCAGTAAAATGTTTATATTCCTCTTTTGAGGAGTTTTTTTAAAATATGGAAATATAAGTTGAACGGCACCGCCTAAAACCTTTAATGCACGACACTTACTATTTTAGTGGAGGGTTATAGTAAACTCTTTTATTCCTTTACTCCTTCTTGTTTGAGCTTTTTAAAGAAAGTGACTGCTACAATGTCAAGTGAGGATAAATCCAACATCTGCACATCTTTCAGCATTTTTTTTTTTTAAAGTTTGATTTTAAGAACGACTAGTATAAAAGGGTCTATTTTGAGGACCGAGTGATTATTTTCAAGGTTGTAAATTACATTTTCATTCAGTGCGCAAGTGTGTCTAAGATTAGACTCATTCGACATTGAAACTTTATTCTGTGCAAGATGAAATTAAACTATTGCCTCCGTCTCTCCCAACAGCAACAGGAGCAGGACCCCACCAACCTCTACATCTCCAACCTGCCGCTCTCCATGGATGAGCAGGAGCTGGAGAACATGCTGAAGCCCTTCGGTCACGTCATCTCCACGAGGATACTGAGGGACGCCAACGGCCTGAGCAGAGGAGTCGGCTTTGCTCGGTATGCACATTAACTTAACTCTTAACTTACCCACAACCCACAGGGCACTAACTCTCAGTTTATAATGTGGCTGGAAAAACTCAAGATAAGACTTGAGGGTCAATCTTCACAAATTTATGAACCACGAGACCTTTGTAAAAGCTGAGCGCACAAGGTTTAATGACCTTTCCGGGGTTACAAGCATCTACATTCCTACAGAGACGCATCCAATTGTGAAAGTGCACCCCCTTTCTCAAGAAGATAAAGTAACAAGAGGTCAGAAGACATCTTCCTTCAACACTCCCACTTCGACTCTGGACATTTTTACGCTGAAGGGTGATCTCTTAGGGAGGAAATGGTGTGTGTGTGTGTGTGTGTGTGTGTGTGTGTATTCATCTTCTGTCCGTCTGCTGGTCCCGCCTCTTCTCTAGCTTTGTGCTCCTGACCCCGTCGACTACGGCCATCCGGTGCGTCTAATGTGTCATTCAACTCCGACCTGCGACGCACTAACGTCCTGAAGATTTATTCCAACAACTATTGACTCTAAAAAATAAATGACTCTAAGATGATAAGATAAAAAAAAAATGGCCAGAAATGTGCTATAATGAGCCCTGTTGCTACGGAGAAGACAACCGGGTTCCGAAGATATCAGAGAAAGACGAACAAACTGGCACAAAACGGATCAATAACGTATACCAAAAGATATAAATTCAATTTAAATTAGAACTAATGTAATTTCGCTTCACAATCTTGCCTGCTGCTTCTCAAACTCCCAACTGCTGAACGGTGCATAAATCTTTTGAACTAAATTGAATGTAGAAACGTCTATCGACCGACTTAATTGCATTGTCCATTAATCATTCTTCATCGTGTTCTTTATTCATTCCATAGATTTTGTTTATTTTATCACTTTATTTTTTGTTTAGTAGTTTAGTTATGCAGTTAGTCCAATACATGTGTCATATATAAAGAACTTGATCATTTGATGTGTGTGTGTATGAAATAATAGGTTCCTGTACACCTTGAGAAGAACTCCGACGCAATCCTGAGATTTAATTGATTAATATAACAATTTGAAGCTGTCCCTTTTTTTCTCCAAAATTGGGTGGCGTCCTAAATTTAATCTAAAGTTAAATTATCTCACTTATATTAATGATGTCTTATTGCGGAAGAGTACTATAAATTGTTTAATTACAATTTATGGGATTACGATTCATAATTGTGTTATTAATAACCGTTGCCGCTACATCAGTGTGTCAGGAACTGATTTTACTGTCAACTATGGTTTTCTGGTGAATAAACTAATCTTACATGCCAATTGTCAGTCACATCCAGATGTGTTTAAATATAGTCTGTTGCTAAGTGAACTATAATAACTTATCAGGCACAACATAATACGCATTCAAAGTTATCACTATATCTCCCATTCATTTTTTTCAGCGTACATTACCCTGAGTTGACTCCCTGCCATTTACAACCAAAGGAAATCTTGCTGTAATCACACCACTGCACATTTCTGTACCCATGGCCCCTTCACCCTCCTCTTCGAGTGTGTGTATGTGTGTGTGTGTGTGTGTGTGTGCGTGTGCGTGTGGTCTTCTCAGTTACACCGTGGAGCGTGCCAGTGATTATGCCAGTGATATGTGTAGAAAACCCAAGACATGCATGCTCACATACCACAAACACACACACACAGTCTCTCTCCCACAGCACCATTTTCTCTCCCACACGCACACACACGCACACACACACACACACACACACACACACACACACAGTTTTTTGCTTTGCCAAGCAGGCAATTAGTCATTGAGCTGTGATTGGGTGAGCAGAGCTGAATGGGAGCAGACAAAGGGGACATGACACACAACAGATCAGACTGAATGGAGCTTTTAAACCCAGACAAAGGAGAGGGAACCCCATAGAAAAAACCCACACAGACACACACACGCACACACGTGCACAGGCCTAGCTCGGGCATTTTGCTCAGGCGCACATAGACAAACAAGCACAACAGGCATTTAATGCACCGTATTGTGGGACAAATCTGCACACGCATACAGCGCATTTTGTAAGGACCCCCCAGTACCTTTCATGCATGTTGAACAGTTGCATAAGGAGCTGATTGTCCTCAAGTGGCACCTCTGTCTCTCTCTCTCTCTCTCTCTCTCTCTGTCAGGATGGAGTCGACAGAGAAGTGCGATGTGGTGATACAAAATTTCAACGGGAAATTCTTGAAAACCCCTCCGGGCATGACAGGTGGGTTTCGATCACCGACCACAATTGCGTTGCAGCGGCGTTGCTTGGGCTTTTTTTCTTCAGATGCGGCACTCTGTGACATCATCGACTCAATTCTTTCTACAATCGGACCGAGTTGGCCGCACTAGAAGATTCTTTTAAACGGGTCATTTTAAGTCACCTCCAACAAGTTCAAAGGCGTGTGTGTGTGTGTTTATAGAAATGTATTGGAGGTCATCTTTTGGTTCCTATTGGTAAGAGCACAGCGGCCTTGTCATGTTTACCATCATTGTGTTGACTGTAAACCTTTAATACTGGTATAAAAACAGCATCCCTACATACACTATAGTTTAAAGAATGTCAATGATTCATAACCCTCTCAACTATTATATTCTCATGAATGAATCACATAATCAGCTATGGTCACGCGAGGGACATCTCCATCTTCTGGTGTTCCAACTTCTGTCTATATAGAAGCGACTGATAATACATCACCATCATCTCTGCTGCGCTTCTTTTCTCTCCTTGGACCACCTTGAGTTGATTTAGTAAGGCGATCTGAGGGATTAATTGAGTATCGACTGTGGAGGACACATATGGAGACCCGCACGTGCACGATGGGGGAAGAGAGGAGGGGGGAGGATGGGGTGTAGGGAGAGAGTAGGAGAAAAGAAGAAAGAAAGAAAATATGGGGAAGGAGGAGAAGATGAGATTGAGATTGAGGATGTCTTTGGGTTTGGAAAAAACAAACCAAAAAAAAAACGAGTGTGTTGGCGTGAGAGAAAATGACATCTACAGAGAGAGAGAGAGCCATGTGGGGTGACTGAACATGAGTGAAGTAACAGAGCGAGGGCTAGGGGGGAGAAAAGAGAACGCTAAGGTGGGGAGAAGCAAACTGAAAGTGACACACACAGAGAGAAGAGATGGAGATACAGAACTATCAAATATAGATAGAGAGACGGGAGCCGCGCCACACTGAAGAAAATGGAAATGAAGGACAGACGGGGAGAAAGAGAGAGCCCTGGCAGTATGATTTGTGACGTGGGCGACTCAGTTTCTCAAACACACACACACACACACACACACACACTGCCGTACCGCTATACACTGTTAGGTAGAGCTGTGTTGATTTTTCCACGCTGCGTTCTGCAGCCTGTGGGTGTCAGGGTGTGTGACCGTCACAGAATCCCAACAGGCGAAGTCCAAATCTAAAAAGGGGCTGATTGTTATTTATAATAAATTATATAGTGCTTTTCTAGACACTCAAAGACGCTTAACTGACAAATAAATAAATGCATTCATCATCAAAGACGTGGTTGTCACAAATGCTCGTCCCAGTTCATTTGATCAAAAAATATATTACGAGAAATAAGTCAATTTATGAAGGAGTAAACTCTTGCACCTACTTACTGTGACAGAGCACAATGTATATTTTAAAAGCTACTGGCGACTGTCTGTGTGTGTGTGTGCGTGTGTGTGTTAATGTACATTATGTGTGCATATCAGTGAGGGAAGCGTCCTCTGATTGATCACACAGTCGCTCCATCCCAGCTGATGCATTGACGGGCAGCAGTAATATTTTACTCCACAGCTGTGCGATTTAATGTGCCGACATTGATCGCACGACCAGAGCTTCCATCAGCACTCGTTAACAGGAAGTTAACTTCTACTGGTGGCTCCCACCAGAGATACAGAGTGCCTATTTGGCCGTAGACTTGGTCTGCTCTTTGCCTTTTTATTGATCTCGGAAATACGTGCTGGAATTTAGTCGAGCTTTGTACAGATATATATATCGTCTCCATCGTTAGGTGACGTCTTAAGATCAAGAAAGGGTTCATATTGTTTAGCAGGTCTCTAAGTGGCTCCAAGCAGAATGTGTTGGAAACAATTGTATTGCTCCTTATGTCTCATCACTTGTAGTGATTAGAGTCCGATGTGTGAATCGGGGAGTAAGAGCCTGTGTGCGTATCTATCGTTGTCTTCTGTGTGATCGTCAGTCGATAATGTCGTGCCACCAGCTGTGAGCCCTCCCCATCCAGCCATGAAGAGACCCGTGCCTCTTCCTCATGACCATGTCACTTCCTCTACGGGCGCAATGTGAGACATCTTTCTTTCTTTTTTCCGCTCTTGATGACGGATGCAAGCAGTCAGCACCTATGGAGGGAAAGTTAAGACCGGAAATAAGCGAATGTTGACTTCAAAGGTGTGCCCAAAGATAACAGCATGAAGCGATGACTCTGCATTTCTAATGAGTTCATGGACCAGGGTGGGAGGAAAATATCACCAGGCTTTATTTCCATTTCTCTACTACTTACGGAGTTAAAATATACTCTTAACTGGATGAATATTTGACATGCCTGGTCAAGCATTATCACGCGTGCACTATTATTATTATGCACATCGTCATTATTTGCTCAAAACTTGATTAAATCTGTAAAAGATTACTGGAATATGACATACAAAGTCCATTTTAAGGAATACATCTTCCTTGTTTTTTCTTTTCCTTTTTTTCTATCCAGAAATAACCCCCCAAAACAATATTGAATATACAGTATGTTTCTATTTAAATTGTTTTTTACAATTCACTCTTTTGATTTGTGCTTTTTTTTAAAGATTTGTCCTGCATTCCTGATTTGATACTCATGCAGGGCAATAACACAAATATATCTTTTGTAGTTTAATCATTAGATTAAAATACACATGTTCTGGTCATATATTGCTTTATAAAAGTATATATAAATAATTAGTAAGTAGAGGCAGGATTCAGGAAAAGAGAGAGAGACATTTACCTCTCTACGGTACTCAACTAATCTCTTTTACCTCCTTTTACCTTGGTTTCTTATCCTCATGTCTCATTTTCTCTCCCATTATCTGATATAGTGTTGTAGTTTTAATCATAGACCAGAATGAAAAGATTCCACATCTCAGAGAAGGGTCATTATCATTCAGTAGGTTTAAAACTAATTTTTTTTCCTGGTATAATCACGAGGCGTTAAGCACCCCCTCCATTCATCGCAGAAGTGGTTCAATACTTTCATAAATGGGAAAGGAAGTTCCTGATAATGGATGAAAAAAGAGGCCGTGCTGAGAAAAAGAGGATGAAATAAGTACTGCGCGCTCTGACCGAGTCTGATTACACGTGTTATTCTGAGACACTTTTTCGTGACTCAAACACAGCTGTAGGTGTGAACGTGTGATGCTGTGGAGGCGCTGGCCGAGTCACATCAACGCTGTTGTGGCAGTTGCAAACACATTCGGTGCTATCTTTACATCATTTTTTGGTAATTCGATTCTATGTAAATGTCACTGCATTTTATTCCATGCTTTGTGTCCTCTCCACTCTCAATCTCAGTCATCTGTCTCAGTTTACAGACCTCTTTTTTTTTTTAGGTTTATTCCAGTAGTTTATGTCCTAAAAATGCTGATAGCCATAGAATTAAACATTTCTCGATTTCCGTTGCAAATAGCTGTCGTCTCATGTGAGATGCTTGAACAAGGCCCTGGAGTGCATACGGTTCTGTCCCGAGGCGTTGAGCTCTTTGATGCCGGGGTGTCTTAAAGAAAAAGGAGGAGAAAAAAAAGGACGACAGCCCAGCTGAGGATTCAGCCCAGCTGAGGGATTCCTCTTGTTGTTACATTTGGGGATTGGATCCCATTTTCCAACTGAATGATTTCCCATGTTGCTCGATAATGGATTGGGTTGCATTATTAAATGAGAATTGTTCCCATTTATCTGATATTTCCCCCGTCTTCCAACAGTGAAAACTGAAACCGTCACGCCGCTATAAGCTCAGTGCCTCGCTTTAGGAACACCAAAGCTAAGATCTAAAGTATCTCCGGCACTTAACCAGGTGCACCTGTGTGTTTCATCCTCCCCCCGTGATTTTGTTTTTCTTTCTTTCCAAACCTATTTCTTTTCCTGCGTCCTTTCTCACCAGAACACAGATGGAAATGTTTGCTCTGCTGGCGTTTTAACGGTTTCCTCTGCAGCCCTACTCCGGGTTCACAACGTCCCACAGCTCCAATGAGTGGTAACAGTATGTGAGCCACTCTTCACAGTTCAAGCCTTCCCGCACGACTACTTTTCGTGCACGTCCACGGATCGAAAAGTCATTTCATATCAGTAAAGCAGTCGTTATTTTTCATTTTCTTTACCCTGCAGCGTTCACGTGGTCGGTCACGCACACATTCAGACAGGCAAAACAACCGACTCTCAGTCATTTTATTGACATCTCTTGCTGTCTTCACGTCTTTTATCTCCTATTTGCATTGCGGCGACAGGGTGTCACGGGGTTCTTTCCACCGTAATAAAGCAAAAGAAAAACTGGAGAAAAAAGTATACACACTATCTGAACACAAAGCTAGTGACACTTTTGATGGATAAATGAAACCGGTAAATTAACGACGCCTTGGTTGATGAGAACAAATAAATCTTGCGAGCAGTTCGTTTTTTTTAATAGACAAACACGTGTAGGTTTTTTTTGTCAGGTTTGCAGCTCTTGGCAACGACTTCTAATGTTTGGTAGCGTTGACTACAAAAACACACTCTCGGTGACACAACGAGAGCGCGCACACACACACACACACACACATCGTAGCTCAGCGTGTGGGTGTTGTTTTTTCATTTGGTCTTTTCAGTACTTTAAGTCCACACATTCTTCATAGAGATGAGCCTCGGGAGCCCATTTTTACAGCAAAGCAAAAGCAAGAATTTCAGATTCAAATTTGAAAAAATTGGCACGATAGATGATTTACCAATTGCCGAATTACAATTTCAATAGGTCACGTTTATGTTAACGTTTGATATTTTGAACAATGAATAGATGTATAGCCTCAAGTGCACCTTTGATATAGTATGATGTTTACAGATCGATAGGTGGGCGTGTTTTATGGTTTCATACCAGAATATGTGGAACAACACATCATGGTGTGCATGTGGTAAGTTGCTCTGCATGATACATAAGCTCCTGTTACTCACAGAGTCAATAAAGATGTCTTTATTGTGGGAATAAAACGATTAGGAAAAAAACATCTTAATGAATAGTAAACCGGGAACAAAAAAGTTGTTCTCTCTTCAATATTCCTTCTTTCTGTTATGGTGAAGATGCAATAAGCGGCTCCATTCTGCCTCCATTTATTCTATGAGTTCTGCTCTGCTAACGAAGCGTTGACGTTTGGATTTCCCACACAAACGCCTTACCTGCTGGCGAACTGCACAAACAATTGTGGGAAAGAAGCGGGTATTGTTGTGCTCGGGGGCAACAGAAGATCGATTTATGCGTGAATGTAGTGAAAATCGTTTTTTTGCTCATTCGATTTGGACTCAATTTCATTTCTTCAACTCTGTGTCCCGTGTACTAAGAATTTACATATCTGAACTCTTTAGATATCTTTATATATATTTGGTTCAGGCAATGTTAATTAAGTTGACGTAACCCAAACGTGACACATTTTTGGGAGCAGTCACAGCTGTACCCAAATCCATCTTGAATTCATCACTTTTTTTTTTGTTAAAGAGCCGCCAGAATATGAGCAGCAGGGGGGTCAAACTGACAATTAAAAATGTCCTTCTTCCCTTTAAGGCCCTCTTGTGAAATTTAACAGATTGTAATAATATAACTGCGAAAGCACGCTGAATAATTAATTTGATGCACCAGTTTGAGCAGACAGGTAATCTTGTCTCTGGAGGCTTTGCTGCTGCTGCTGTTGTTGTTGTCGCCTGAGTTTCACTCATAGGAATAAATAACATCCGTTATTGTCATTATGGTCATCTGTATTTATGGCGCTTTTCACTGTGAATGAATTATTGTCACATGAGCAAAAGGACTTTTCGATATGTCTTTACCTGACGTGATATTGATATTGAACTTTATTCCTACACACACCTATGGTAGAGACTGAAAGCCATGTCACATTATTTTTCATTTGCTCTGTTGGGGCAAATATGTAAATATAAATATTTGTTTTAATCAAAAGACAAAAAGCCTTGACTGATTTGTGCACTTTTCCATTACTGTAATAATCAACAAAAAACTAATTTTCCAGCAAGCCATTTAGTTGTATTGACTCCCTTTTCCTCTAATTTGAGCATATGCAAACAGTCATAAACTGACACTTTCACCCATCAAACATATTGTTGTGTTAATCCGACAAGTTATTATTATATTTCAATTATTTTGCTTTCTTAAGCTACAGCTTAAACACTTAATCGTCTCTGTATTTTATGGTATTTCGACGGTATTGCGAGATGCCTGGACAGTATAATCTGACAGATTTGTCAGATTTAAATAGTAATAGGATTAAACTCCATGTCACAGAGAAGGTGGCATCTATTGAAAAAAAGAAACATGACTTTCTCCATTTATGAGCCTGTCCAAATGTCCTGCCAAACTAAATATTGGCCACCTAGCAGTCTCTGAAAAACTATAAATCCAAGCTCCAGGTGCACCAATGCAACCGAAATAGTATAACAATATTGAAAGTGTGCGTGTGTGTGTATGCATGCAAACACTGGACCATAGCACTGGGCCAGTGTTAAATGTCTGGAGCCTTTACACCAGCTCTAATACAAAAACAGATTGCAGCCACGTTGTTGTGTATGTGAATCTTTATGTCTGCTCTCCACAGAAACTCCTCTCTGTTATCGCGCTGCTTGCTTTTCTCACTGGAAGTCAATATGAAGAGCATAAAGGAAGTGAAGTCAATTCAGCAGCAACTGTCCAACAAGGGAACTGACATTTTGAGAATATTTTTTCCCTCAGGACCAACTACTTAGCATTTTTGCATACCTAATTTGAACAATAAATGGCCCCCAGTTTTTCCAAATCACTCAGAAAACACAACGTTTTTGCCATCTCCGTTTGCTTGGTGCATAAAAATAACACATTTAATCCTTTCTGTCCTGACTATAAACCTGACGAGTTGTCAGACGTCGACGATGTGGCTTTTCTCTGTCTGTCACGGCCGTAAAACAAACAAAACAGAACACCAATGCAGTGTGCGCGTGTGTCCTTGTGACCCAGAGATGCTCATATTTATCAAATTGAAATCATTGATCACACAAAATAAACACACATCAATTAACGTCTACCTTGTGAAGGCATACACACATTCCTTTTCCTATAAACCTGTCAGTTAAATCAGTTTTTTCTTTTTTAAATGTATCTTTTAGCTCCTTTTTGTAAAAATACTCTTGAAAATAATAATGGTCATCTCTCACATTATTACCAAATATGGATTCAACCTATGCCCAACTCATGCATGCGTCTTACATTTGCATTACACAGCCTACGTATCACCAGAGGTTTTGCCAAAGTTTCAATAATTAACATTAATAGTCACCAAGGGAACTCACAAGAACCGTTTCTGAAAGTACGAGTTTCGACTAGTAGATGAAGAGTCTGCCTTTAGTTCTCCTGGCCTTAATCCAGGCTCTGGGGATCATACGTTCTTGTGGTCGAGGCACTACGGAGGTTCAGCACAGAACTTTGCGCTCAGATAGTTGCTACTTTGGAAACAGATGCTCCCTGCATTCCTCTTTCATTACAGCTATGCAAACATCCGTGTTGCGCAACAAAGAGTGTCACAAAATTACTTTTTGTGTGAAACATTGTGTCTCAACAAGTGGGAACTATGCCCATTGATACATGTTATGCATATGATCTAAGACAGTCCAAGGACAACTTTTTCCCAAATCCCAAAACGGGAGTGCCTAACATTCAAATTGGTTATGTCATCAAGTACAATGTGCGTAAATGCTCTATAGACGATAATTAGCCAATCTTCACAGTTCCTTTGATGCCTTAGAAACACAAGCACGAATGCGTTAAAGAGACATTTAGTTAAGTGAGATGCTCGTTTTTTTTTTTCAGGGTCAAGGGGTGTCTTCATGAAACTGAATCAGGGCTTGAATAAAAACTTCCAGCGTTCCACTGATGCAATCGCAGTTTAGGTCTTTAACATTTCAACATCTTGATTTGGATTTGAACTCCCTTTTATTTGAGCATACCGCTCCGATGATTTGCTGATGGTTGCCAAGTGTCTTCTGCGATCGGCAGTTAGAAATCTTTGTTTTATTACCATCTAATTAATTCGTAGTTCTGTCCTATGGGAAACTAAAGAAATGCTCCCTATAGATGTTAGTAACTCTATAACGAAGAGGACGCCCTTGACTTTGAACCATGGTGATTCAATATGTATAAATATACTACAAAAGCCGCCATGTCTTCTCTTAGTTTCCTTCTTTATGTTTGGATCATACTTTTCATTCTGTTTGTGGAGTCACGCTGTTGCCGAAGCATTCCCCAGAAATAGAAGTCATTATTCAAACTTTCTTGCTTTCTGACAAATTCTAAAGATATGCTTTCAATAATAAATTGATACTCGCATAACCCTGCACCAATTCAGGCACTTCCTGCTATTTCAGAAGCCTGCAGCGTTTTTTGAGGGCTGCTGCCTACCAGGTTGAAGTTGGAGCTTGGTGAACTTTTGTCTGGGAGGTCACACTCCGCTAATCCAATTTGTAATCAAGGCTTTCTTCTTTCTTTCTGGTCCAGAAATGGGATATGTTGTCTCTGGAGCAATCACAATTGCGGTACATGGCCCCGAGGTCAAACTGTGTTGAGTTATTTAGCGTTTTTAAGTACGCTGGTTTGGTTTGTCGTTTTAAATACGCTCACCATGCTTTGATGATTAGCCCGTGGCTTTGTTTCCACGTCAAGGCTGCTTTTTTTTTTTTTTTTGGAAGTGTGGTTATAGGGTTTGTAGAGATGGTGCGATAACTGCTGTTGTTTTGATGTTTGGATTAAGGGTGGAAGAGATAAATGTAAGAGCTAAAGGGGCTGTTTTCAGGTCCAATTGATTCATGTTATGTTTTTGTTCAAGCCACAGCATAACACCCTGTTTTTAATCATATCTTTGAAGTGTAACTCTTAACATCTCAACCCTTTTTCCTGCTATTAGGATGATTAATACGTCTCCCTGTCTGTGCTTGTCTCCCTCTCTGTCTGACTCTGTAGCCCCTGCAGAGCCTTTGCTGTGCAAGTTTGCTGACGGAGGCCAGAAGAAGAGGCAAACCCAGGTGAAGTATCCCCAGAATGGTCGACCGTGGACACGGGAAGGGGAGGTGAGTGTCTTCAATCACCAAATAAAAATCAGCAGTCCCCATTGTAAAAAAAGATCCTTTTCAGCAGCTCCAGCACATTTTAACACAACAAAAACATGTCTTTCAATCTGGTTGTTCCAACATAATCCTTTTTTTCTACCCTGTGCCACTATAAAAGAAAGCAACATAGAATTTTTTTGACATTTTCTAAATCTAGTAGCCTCTCACTTCTCACGGAATGAGAACACCATGAGGGTTTTTTAAGGAGGAAATAGTTGCGTTAATAAAACCAAAAATGCTACAGTGTACAGTATATCCACAACCCTCTTTCTTCTCAGCTTTCTAGCAAGAGCACAACAGTGATCTTATCATAATAATCAGAGAGGTGAGAGTGAAATAACACAATACAGCAGATTGTGCTGCAGCATCACAGAAGGTCTAAAAGGTTGTCTTTTTCATAAACTTTGAATATCTGGCTGATGATCCCTTTGACATTAGTTTCTTATTTGCATTTTATAACCACGTTTAAATAACTTGACAGGCCCCCTACGGGGTCATTATCAGCTTTCATTTCCAATAACATAATATACGCCGAAATAGAGATGCTGCTGACAGTATGAAAGCTGGCATGTATAAAGGGGTTGTTAAATTAAAAATACAACGATTCTGCAAAACCCAAATGGCAAGTTTTTTTTTCTTCTTTTGTTAAAACTCCCACCTCCAGTCTGTCATCTTCAGACGAACTGAACCCTCGTGCAGCGGATTGAAAGCAGATTGACTGTTGCACAATGTAGCGAGTTCAGAAGTTGTTAGTGTCGATACCAAAGCTTTAATTTACAGAACAAGGGAACGTGAATAATAATGTCGCCTCCCACACACACACCAAGTGGAGTCTTGAACCGTTTCCCAACATTCGCATTGCATGGAAGTTGGGAAAAGAGCATAGGCTGGTGAAGGGAAACGAAACGTAACCGGGGCAACTGTGCGCTAAAAGAGCCGCCGCAAAGAAAACCCCGATGCCACAGTGTGTGCGTGATCTTCGTGTGTGTTGCAGGCACAGATTGCAGTTGTTGTTTTTTTGTGAAAGCAAAGAATGCTAAATAACATCAGGCTTTAGTTAACATTAGAAGGCTCCAGTGCCTTTTTTTTCTTTCTTTTTCTTCTTTTTTTTTTGCGATCCTGCTGGCTGCTGTCAACATTTGTGGATAGTCAGCTGGTCTGAAAATAAATGGTCAGTGCTTTTGAGCGCGATTCATTTGTCAGCTCCCAAGTCCTGGCAAGGCCCCACTTGGCCTTGCTGAGGAAAAGCATCTCCTCGGGCGGTTTATGGATTTATCTGAGGTCTCAGGTCTCCGAATCCAGGCCGACTAATAGAGGCATCTGGCCGTGGAGGTGCTTTGAGGGGCCTCACTGCGTCCTCACACTCAGTCAGCTGACCGTAATCTCCCTGAACCTCTCACTCCTAAATGAGTCTGACCTTGGGACTGTGACATGTGCACATCCTACACACACACACACACACAATCACTCACACATGTAAGATTTCTGCAGAGAAACACACATAGCATCCACACGGGCCGACAATGCTGCAACGGGCCCCTGGGCACAGACATGTAAAAGCCCCCAACTCCTTCTCAATAGGAATAAGTGGTGGTTAAGTGTCTACTACAAAACATTGTGTGTCTCCTTGTGGCCATTTTGTGTTTCTCTGGAGTCATCTTTGTGATTATTTATTCATGCTTTGTGGACTTGTTGTTTTGTATGTCTCTTTATTGTTGTTTTGCATCTCTTTGTAGTCGTTTGATTGACTTTCCAACAGGATATATTACAGTAACTTAATACAGATGCTCGGGTTCCAGGGGCTCCCTCACTCTTGGGGCCCCTGGGCCTGTTCCTGGTAGGTCCATTCGATAATCCATCCAGGAGGATACATTGTGACTACACACAGAGTTAGATGACTGGTGCATCTCTGGCACAATGTAGTCGTGAGCAATGTTTTTTTTCTTCCAGTCTTAGCTGTTATGATGAAGGATCAAGACGCTTCACAGAGCTGATACTCTGGTTCTGAAATCTTCTGTTTAAAAAGACAATTCAGGAGCTCCTGTGTTCAGCTTGATGGTGAACACCAGGGTTCTTGTGTATATACTGTATAATGTAGATTTCCCAGTTTAAATCAGATGTTTGTTTAAGAGTTGGTATGAAAATGAATTCTGGGCTCTGGAATGACTCATTGTTGCTATTTGATGTCATCAATCTCTGGCACTCCGTTGTATTGCTTGTGCAGTTTTATTCCCCACAATCCTGGCTAGAAACTTCTTTTTGTTCCTTCTTTTTTTTTAACTAACAATGGCAGCTTTGAACCCATGTGCCAATTTGGGGACAAGAGACTTGGGTGGAACAAAGAGCAAGTCCCAATGACTTGGGCTGCAGATAGAAGAGGAGGGTGGGTGGTGATGCAGTGAAAGATTAGAGGACTAAAACCACTATTGATGCTTTCACTTTGTTCCAACATTGCCAGGAGCCAGCTAAGTGGCTGGAAGTCTGTTTCAAAGTTGAGAAGTACAGTCTCATTCATTTGCACATGATCGGGAAGTGAGACACAAATAAAAAACATTCAGAGTCATAAGCTATATGATAAACACTTGACAGTATGTAATGGAGATAAATAGGGAAAGAGAATGCACTGTAGCATTGAGTTTCTTCCTATACTGATGTACTGCAGAATAACCTCATCCTTTTCATTTATATTTAGTAGTGTAGAAATGCGTGGGCCCTGGGACTGGTGGATATTGATAAAGGAAAGTAACAAAATGGCATCTGCTTGTTGCTCCATGCCAGCACTTCCTGCAGTTGGGGTGTAAAAATGTATCGTTGAACAATATTTTAAAAAATGGTCACGATAAGCAAAATGGAGGCGAAAACTACATTGCAAGATCCGAGATGGGAGCGTTTCGATTGCCGCTCAACGGCTCTCAAAATGTTGACGTCAAGTTGGCGGCTCACAGCGCTAACACTGCTAACTACACTAAAAGTCTGCTAACAGTGCTAACTACGCTAAAAGTCTGCTAACAGTGCTAACAGTGTTAACCTGTGGGGCCACCCGAGGGTGTGTGCTATGCTTCTGTGACGTCGATGTTGGGTTGTGGCGGCATTAACTGTAACCGCCACATGGGAGCGGGGAGAGTCGGGCACGCTCACGTGCACTATCGTGCACTAAAAGCCCGAGAAGCTCGGATAAAAACACACACAGAGGGAGAGAGCGACTGCATTCTCTGCTCAGTTAGTCGTTACTCTCTACATGGCAAATAGTTGTTTTCTGCAATATTCATTTTCATATAAAAACAGCTCCCTTAAGTACTTATTTACAACTGTCTTCCAAACTGAGATTGTTGTTCAGTTACTTGACTGACAGTACAGATGTCTGCTGTGACAACATGCACCGTATGTGTGTGCGACAGCTCAGAAAGAGTGATTTCAAATCCAACCAGGTTACCTTTTTGTAATCCAGATTGTCTCATTTCTGCTTCTTTGTGCATTCACAAAGCTGTGCAATTGGCAAATAGAGAATCACTGAGCTGCTACGATCATATGTAATTTTCAGTCAAGCTTATAGTTTCAAATATTATGAGCGTGTTGATCCAGGAACTTATGTTGCAGTCAGACTATTGGGGCTGTATATTCTCCCTCAACGTCTCTTTTTTGGTTATTTTACGATAGCTGTGGATATTTTGGAACACGATTAGTACATTTTTAAGTGTTCCACAAGCTTATACCATTTCATGCAGAAGGATTTTATTATACATGTGTGGTTTTACCTGGCTCATTTGAGAGTTGTGTACTACTGTGCACGTCGTCAATTGCTCTTTATTCGTATCCCACTCACGTGTTTATATCGGTGAATACAAGTCAAAGCTTTTGAGTTAATTGTTTATCTCACATCACAAATCATTCTCATTCACTCTGCTGTCCCCCTCCCTCTCAATTAATTACCTTAATTGGCTTGACCATTTGTCAGAGGCAAAATTGCTGTCAGTTTACACCATAAAATAACCATTTACACACGCAATATCATAATGAGAGAGAAACACAAAGGATTCAAAGGAATATGAAGTATTTTAACCTTTCCGGTGTATTTATTTCTCTCTTTATCTCTTCCTCCAGAGTGGTATGGCGTTGACGTACGATCCCACCGCGATGCAGAATGGGTAGGTGGATGAGTTTCGTCTCCGATTCACAAACAGTGTTGACAACTTGAGATGTCTGCAAACCTTTACTTGTGATGCACGTTCCATGCCACATATTTGTGAAGCACCTGTTTATGAGCCCTTCACAAACCTTCCACTTTGGCACACCAGCAAAGCTGCAAAGATAAGCACGCACACACACACACACATCAGCAGACCGTAAGCACTAATATGCACAAGAGCACTTGCATGCAAATGCACACACTCACACACACACTCAAACGGATACAGTACACGCGCATCATTAAACCCACACACACACACACACACACTCGCTCTTTGTCTTACCCTGTTGTGCGACGCTTGCCCTCGTTCTCACATCTGCCTGGTGCAGATGGGGGTATTTATTTATGCACCTATGCATACAAGCTGTCAGACTTGTAGGTTTTGATTGCACACAGGGAAGTCGGGCGCCGTGTTGCAGTGCCGTAGTAAGACTTTCGTCAGCTGAGGCGATCTGCAGTTCTCTGGGGCTCAATGCGGAGAGCCGAGTGTCTGCCTCATCCAGCGGAAATTGGAGATCGGTCCTGTCTGCTAGGAATGCTGCTGGTGATGCGATCCCAGGAGACGCGTCCCTCCAGCTCTACGTTTCTCTTCTCCCCCTTCTGCTCTCCACATTTTAACCCCCTTTACCTTCTTCATACAACCTTTAAACGGATCTTTGTCTGCATGTTGTTGCCTAAGTCCATTTCTTCTTCTAATTCCTATTCTACATTTCCGAGCGGATGATTTACTTGACGTCATCTCTGGTGCCTTTTTGTTTATGTGCGCGTGCGTGCGCGTGCACGTGAGCGTCTGTGCACTCGCAGTGCTTAAGCGCCCCCCCCCCCTTGACCTCTCTTTCGAGGTCACCGGAGCTCCTTCCGGCGAAGCACTTAAATGGCTGTGAAATGCTAATGCGGCTAATTAGAGAGGCAAAAAAAAAAAGCAGAGAGGGAAAGGGGGATGAGGGCCGGGGCGGGGTCAAGAGGAGGGCAAAGGCAAAAATAAAGTCAGCCCAAGGAGAGGGGAAGGGTAGGAACTCCAAATCAATTACAGGTTTTCGAATCTTTCCAAGCTTGAGGATGGTTGGTTTCTAGGGTCGGATGCCAATCTGATGTTATTGGAAACATGTGTCCAAACCAAGCAGACTGCTTTGGCTTATAGCCTGCCCTCTCTTTTATCAGGGAGACTTTCTCTGGCTCTCTTTTCCTTAATCTCTTGCCTCCTATCTGCATGGTCGGTTTGCTGTCCTTTTGTTTCTTCATCCTCTCGCTCTCCCTTTCCTTGCCTCTGTTCTTACCTCTCTCCCTCTGTCTTCTCTATCCTGCCCCCCCCCCCCCAACACCCATCTATATATATATATGTATATATTATATATTAGCATGCTCCTCCATATTTCTCGGCTGTAAAGTCACTAAGGTCGGCACTAAATCATTCGCTAATTTTTCAGGGCAAACTCCTGACAGTGCGGATAGGTCACACCAGGGATACACAGCGAGGTTTTTAATTAAATCTCGTAGTAATTCTCTGTTCACAATTACATGTTTAGTGTCTTGTCTAAACAGCCGTGCTGGAGTCCCTATTGACAACGCACAGCTCTGGGCTAATAGCCTCCATCAATAACCTTGGATCTGTCCTCTAGCTACTATTTCTCTCTCTCAATGCACATCACTCTAATGAAAAATACAATAAACACAATCAGAGGAGCATATTGAATAACCTGGCTGCGCTGTTTCATTTGTATTCATCAGTGACAGTAATGGAGTATCTCTAATGCAAGCCATACTTATATTGTACGGTCAGAAAGATGGATCCACACCACAGGATCAGCAAAGAGTTGTTTTGTTTTAATTGTCGCTGAGCACCACTTTGAACCATCATGTTCCAGTTCTTTCTCCAACTTAGACCCATCCACTATATGTCTGTTCAAACGTTTACATTTCAAGCATTGTATGGGTCTAAACATCTCATTAATTAAATGCAGACATACAGTCCTATTGTGCAAAGAAAGAAATATGAATCTATGCTGCACCCAAACTTTGGACTCATTTCCCCCACATCTGCATACTGGACTCCATTCAAATGAAGTCATATTTGGCAGAAGGAGTTTGAAATGCCTGTTAAAGTAAACCATCAAGCAACGCTTGATTTGTGGTAAATCAGCTTTTTATACAATCGGGGGCAATGTTAGAGATAGATAAGAGAGGCCTCTCTGTCTCTGCCTCTCTCCTTCTCCCCTCCCTTTCTCCATTATTCAGTCAACAGACACTTTGGGATCGATCGGGCACAGCAACATGGCCTGGCGGATGAAACATGTCCTCTCTACAATGATAAATAAAGCACTGCGAGCCACAGCATTCTACCGCTGCATGGTTGAAGGGGTGAAAAGGGGGTGAAAAAAAGAGAGATATAGGGATAAACCAGAAGGGCAAACAAAGGGAGAGACGTAAACAGAGTCCGTCATGCAGACGTTACAGATGCAGCTTTCTCTACTTAGTGGAATACGCGTAGGTTGGCAGAATAAAGGACAAAATATTTCACCCACTCACACATTATGGTGATAATTCCTTATCAATGCATAGAAGCTGAGCGGACGCCTTTGAAACATGGCGTGTGCTCCGGTGAGGTGAGTGTCAAGTCTCATTCGAGGACGTCTTTGACGGTGTGGCACCGAGTGAAGTGTTGCAAAATGTATGGTTTCCATGACAGCCTTGATAAAAAAAAACAAATAGAATTCTGCATTCTATTTGCCTCGCAAATAGAATGCATTATTATTATTATTATTATTATTATTATTATTATTATTATCTCTGATCCATTTCGTCAGCGGCGTCTTGAAGTGCAAAAGGCTCATTTCCACCTTTTGCATGTGGCTCCATCTGAAGAGGAGCTGTATGTGCAGAGAAGCCTCTTGATTGACATCTGATTGTTTTATGGACTGTTAACATGCTCTCGGTTCAGCAGGACCCCGCTTAGATGTTTGCCAATATCAAAATATAACATTTTCTGGTTTGCTTCCTAGGTTTTACTCGTCGCCGTACAGCATCTCCGCCAATCGGATGATTGCACAGACGTCAATCACACCCTTCATCACTGCGTCCCCCGTCTCAACGTATCAGGTGTGTGGACCTCTCTGATGTTTTGGTGGGTACGTCCACGCTTTTAAAAATCCTGGAAGGGCTCCAGATGAGCAAAATAAGGCAACCTTGAAGTTGTGTGTCCAGATAAATTACGCCTTTAGCTAAAAATGATGATTCCGTTTTGTTTCTTTCTTTCTAAAGTCAGGGTACTTTAGTACCACTACTGCAAAGCACAAGTTCCAGCCTCAGGCACACGTGTTGACGCTGGTGAATGTCTCTGGCCAGCCAACAGATTGAACAAAGCATCCGATGTTGAAAGTCGGACACAGCTCCAGTATGGCATCCAAATACAGTCTGATAGGAAAAGTCTGCAACTCTGTAGAGATGCATGGGAGCAAAGCTTTAGTTTAGTTGTTGTAAAATGAAAACTCTATGAGTAATATTTACCTCATGTATACCAATCCTATGAAAAGACTAAAACCAACAATGACTTGAATTAGTGTGTAGTAAGAGCCTGAAACAGTGTATTTGCTATATATCATCATTGAGTTACACTGTGGCATTCATTACCAATAACATGGGTAGTTTATACACATATACATAATTCCACATACACTATCCTGCTGCCGTGAATATTTACTGGCACACCAAATGAGCATTAATACGCAACTGAAATAGCCTCCAGCAAATTTTCTTCTGGTTAAGTGATGTTCACAAAAAATTGTCCAGCCTTTTAAGAAAATGTAAAGTATATATTTGTGACCCTAAAGGTTTCTGTCAAATGGGGATTTGTGCCGAGAGCAACATACAGGGGAAATCTGAAAGTATTAAGAGACAGACACTTTTCATGGGATTTGCTGGCACAAAAGAAATGCGCTGCCTCATATTGAGTTAACAACTTAATTGGGAGCAGCGGTTTCGGAATATGTAATTAATAATTTCCCTCGATCCCATCCACAGCTTGGTCTGAATTTCAAATGTGTTTAACAACTTGTTTCACTGTTGCCCTGTGTGTAGTCCCTGGACACGCAGGGCAAGCAAGTGGAGCTTGTCTTTTCTCAGAAAAGACTAACACATAAAATGAAGTCATGCTCTCCCCCCATTCAAGACAGTTCTTAGCTTAGCAATGATAAAACACACAGGCTTATATGGCAGCGCTACTCCCATCGATCTTTCATTCTGAGGCACGAATCCTTCTTTTGTCTCTTTCTGTTCCTGTGTGTCGCGTCCTCTCTCTCTCTCTCTCTCCCGCACCCACGAACCCAACCGATTCACGTCAAAGCCGGTTGCCGACGTATAGCTGCAGTTCTTCGAGAGATTGACTCAGTGCTCGATCCTCGGTTTGTCAAACACGTAGACTTTTTTTAAATCAAACCCAGTCCTTCTCCCACAGATTCTCTCTCGCAGGAAACTCTGCTGTAAACGAGAAAAAGGACCCCCCCCAAAAAAAAAGCAAAGACACACCTTCGGCAGTGAAGAAGTGCACACAGAGACACATTCTGCTTTTTGAGTAAAACACAACAAAGAATTAACCTTTGCATAACTCCTCATAGACAGAGACAGGTACATCCACATCCACTTATATAATCACTGTGTGCACGCGTGTCATATTTTACATGGGACAAAGGGGCTTTTGCAGGCTTGTTTGACTTAGGGTTGGGCAGTAGGAGATGAAAGTGGTGATTTGTGGCCGACAAGGCTTTGATGATGAAACCTCCGCTGTGAAGCAGTAATTATTAGAGTGTATTGCTCTCTGTGGTCTTCATATCCTCTTATAATTACAACATAACATACTGTATAGTGGACCCTCTGTTACGGCTGTAATATTCTTTAGGACACACTGCCGCAGGGACCGAGGCTCTGAAATAGGCTTGTAAAGACTTGAGCTAATGATTAATTCTCTTCTCTTTGGTTTTTTCTCATTTTGGCTCCCTTCCTGTCAATCTGTCTTCCAATTGTCCTTCTTTTTGTTCTCTCTTTTGCAATTCGTTAACCACTTATAACCATCTTTTTTGATCTTCCCCTTTCTCTCTCCCTGACCTCCCTTCTACATCCTCCTACTCATCCCCGTTCCTTCCTTTCTTTACTTTACTTCCTCTTATTTATTTCTATTTCTACTCTCCATCTTTTTTTTCCATCTGCATCTTCTCATCCCCTTTCTTTCCCTCGTCCACAGGTCCAGAGTACACAATGGATGCCACATCAACAGTATGTTATGCAACCTACAGTAAGTTGTTAAACCAGCTCTTTATTTTCTGGGTCTTATGTTATCTCTCCCCGGTGCCGTCGTTTCCCCCATGTTTCAGCACTTTTCACTGGCTGGCTGTCATATCGGCTGCCACAGGATCTATGAAACAAAAGCTAAAAAGTCTTCCATCTTAGAAACCGTAGAGGTCTTGTGTGTGCTATTATGCTCGGATCATTTCTATGTAACAGTAATTAACATCACAGATATTGTTCTTTTTCATTTAAACCTCACATTTCAATGCAAACGATGGAGCTGAAATATTGCAATAAGCGAAATAACAAAATAGAAAAATCACACACCGTTTCCAACAAGTGCAGCATGTGAGAGCCAACCCCACATCAGGGCAGGAAAAAAAAATGTAACTTAAGCCCTGCATTCGAGACTTACCCTGCTGCATAACCCGGAGAATAACCTCCTTACAGAACTGGCAGAGCTCAGCGGGGCTGAGTCTAAAATCCATAATATAAGGTTGCTCCCTGCTGGTTTCAAATGAAACTGCAGACAAAATGCCGACTTCCACGAGTGTAGTGGAAAACATTATACTGATATTAAACTCAATATTAACATTTAACTACGAAGAACATTTGTACTTTGATACACACACATTGTACACTTCCACACGTCTAGGTGTACGGCTGCAGATTCTCTTTCTTCTTTTCTTGTACTGACTCACACACAAAAGCAACACACTTCAAGGCTTCCTTGCTTTCAGCCTGGGACTGCATGCGGTTATAGTAACTTTAAAGCCTCCACAGGCTTTTGCTCGGACCTCAAGGTAAAGCTGACATATACAGTGAGGACCCGAACACGCAGCATCCAATCTGTCCACCTTTACCTTGATGCAGGACACAGTCCTCTCTTTAGTGGTCGGAAGAAGTGAGGCACATCGTTGCCTTGTCTGGCAGGTGAAAGACCCGGATGATTATTTCTCAGCACAGCAGGTTTAATGAATAAGGAAATGATAGATTCATATTGGGAAAGTGCTTCAGATGAACAGTAAACCTGAATCACCTCTTAAACATTTATTCATCAGCAGTTCACAGTTCCACTGGTTCTGCTCGTGTACATTGGTAATGTTCTATTAACTGTGATTTATTTTTGTTTGACTAGCCTGTAAAACATGCATTTAAGTTTTTTTGTACACACCTGTCCTGAAAAGGGGTTCATATGAAGTCTAAATGAATGATTGTCCCCGTAAAAAAGTATTTTATAGTGAACATTTATATCATTTAAGCAGTGAGGGAGTCCATTATAAGACCAGTCCAATGAGGATATCAGTGTTAATGGCCATCATGGCTGATTTCAGACACTTTTACATCATGTGGACACTCATGACATCTGATGAACACACTGTCTCCTCCAGATTGTATTGTTGTAGTTGCATGCTCCTTTCCAATAGACATGGAAAATAAAGTGGTCTGATTTTGTTATCTAAGTAAAGTTGTTTTCTAGGAAACATCTGCTGACTATTTTATACCTGCAAAATGCAGTTATGCTCCCTTGAAATTGTCAGGTGTAGGCGGGTGGAAGAGATATGGTATATCAGGCATGCACAACACAATAGTTAAATTACTTCCAAATACTGTTGTCACGTCCAATTAAAATGACGTCTGTGAGAGAGGATAATACCCTTCTGTAAATGTGTTTTCAAACAAACGTCCCGTCTAATTATTTGGCAAGCCGCTTGATACGACTGCTTAACACTTGGGAGAAGACAAAGAGACATGGAGGAGAAGACGGAAGAAGGGATAGGAGAAACAGATAAATAAGAGAGCTGTGTGCATTTGACAGAGAGGGGGGGGGGAGGGGGGGGGGGGGGAGAAGCATGGGCTCTGGGAAAAGGAGAGGAAAGAAGAGATTACAAAGAATAAATTGAGAACAAAGAAAAGAAAACAACTGCTGCTGCAAAAAAAAGCATGTCTGGGCGCCTGCTCCCCAGCCTTGTCTCGACATAGTCAAAATCCCTGTTAGACAACAAAGGCAAAGGCTACTCATTGTATTTCCTGGAACCAGAAGAGCTCGGGCAAATTAAAGCGGCGTCAGGGAGAGAGACTGAGAGAGACACGGCGGCTTAATTCTGTTCCTATGGTAGCAGAGGCTTCCTCACTGCTGTGCCTCGGCTAATGACTAGTAACATCGATTAATGGCGTGCGCTCATTGACACATTTAGGCTGTTGCTCCCAATCACGCCTCTGCTAATCACTCGTTCGCTCCATCATACAGCTAGAGATTCAAACATGTTTGGGAGGGTTACTGAGTGAAGCGCGCATCCTTTTCCCAGATACGCAGTGGAGACACACACCGTTGCTAAATAAACAAATTACTATTAATTAATAGGTTAGAATGAGGGGAACAAAAAAAAAGACAGTGCCAGTTCCCCGGGAATAAAGGAGGTACAAATACATGCGCTCCTGCAACGATGTTTCCACAAAGACACAAGCGTAGCTAGGCAGTCTCACATAATTCAGATACACGCATGCACAAGCACACCTAAACACAGCGAAGTGTGTTTCAAAGCCTTGGTGCAATGCCCAGATTACTTGAACTCCCTGTCTTTACATCTTAATTAGTGAGAGGATGTCTTTGTGCATAATTACTCCCAAATCCCCCTACAGGAAATGAATGCATTACCTTAACCATGCATCGTAAGAAAGAGAGGGAAGGCGGCTTATTGGGGGAGCACTGTAATGAGACATCCAATGGGATTTCAGATCGTCCTGACTTAAATTGCTACGTTAAACCCGTTTTAAGCAAACAAAGGGGGTGAGGAATGTGAAAACACAGATCAGTACATATTTGAGCTTCTGAATAGTGCAACAAAAAAAAAGAGAAAAATAAGTATGCTGGGATCCCTTGTGAACATTTGGTGGGCATGTTTAGAGTTTACAACCCAGCAATACTTGGCCTTTTGCTTTGTGTAGAAAAAACAAAGGGTGCGGGTTTTAGTATTAAAAACATCTGCTTTCTAGACCACACCACCTGGGAGACAACAATATGCCGTTTCCCATCCCATACATGCTCGCACGCACACAGAGCTCCCGTCCCACCAGCAGCTGGTCGTGGTTTTCTCGATAAACTGGTGTCGTTATCACTAATACTGTGTATTTGATGCTACACAACGGCCTACAGCATTCTGCTAGTCAGCTTCACTTTAAAAATGACGGCAAAAGAGAAGGGGAGGAGAGGAAGAAGAGAGGAGCGAGTTCAAAGTTGAGGCAGATTCTGTATTTTTCTCTCTTCCATCCTCCGGGGGAAAAGATAACTGTCTTTCTTGTGTTCTCATTTATTGCTTACCCCAGGAAGAAAAAAGATGTCTGATCCCTCAAAAACACGTTCTACCACATATAATTACACACTCATCACACACCAACTACTGCGTCGCGTGTGCATGCAGAAACACGCAGAAATAGCAAGTTTAACACTACTACAGCCGTAAATCAGAGCAGACAATTAGTCATTGTGGGTTTCCTTTTTTTGCTTAATGCAGCTTTCTCCCCGCATGGAAGCCCGCTGCGGGATTGGGTGAACTGAGAGAAAGCGCGAGGGAGGATGAGAAATCATTAATCGAGGGAACGTATTATATAGATGGATGAAAAGCTTGGGTATTAGATTCTGGCTGCTAAATCTACCTGCTGGTGCCAAGGCTTTGTGCGGCTGCATCCGTGTATATGTGTGTGTGTGTGTGTGTGTGTGTGTGTGTGGACGGCTGTGTTCTTCAAACAGATCTCCCTATGAAGACAGCAGTCAGGAGGAAGAGCACTCAACACTGTTAACAGAGCCGACAATTCTTGTCTGTACTGCCTGTGTGTGTGCCTGTGTGTGTGTGTGTGTGTGTGTGTGTGTGTGTGTGTGTGTGTGCCTGCCTCCCTGCAACGCCTTCAGACATAAGGATCTTCACTTCCAAATTTGCAACTGTGAGCAACTCTGACAGGCTGTATGTGCCTTCGAGAGGAACGCTCCACACAGCTAGAACTTTCATTACAGTACCTATAATACGCGTGCTCGTGTTGTTCCAGCCAAACTCTACAGATACGGAGCTGTCGAGTCGGTGCCTTAAATGCCTACGTTTAAAACTTGTGTTCTTTGAACATCCAGTCTTAACATGCAGCTACAGAAGTGCTGACTGCCCTCCGGAGTGACGCTGACACATGTCCACTGATGCTGTGTGCGCTCACGGGAGGTGCAGCTAAACAGCTCTCCGAAATTGAACAGTGTATACCTTTTCTCAGCGCACAGTGTGAGGAGTCTCCTATTAAATACAAGGCTGTTGAGTCTGTGGCTGAGCGCGGCGCATCAAGGTGTTAGCAAGGCATCAAAGCCCTTCACATTGAAGAGCTTTACAGTAAAAGCCTTTCTGCTCCATTCAGACGCATGTTCTGTCGAGCCGGCTGCCTGGCTGCATTGCCGTCAAACCGTTTGCAGTCCTCAAACTTAACTGGGTCTGAAATCTTTCTTTTTTACAAACGATTTACGACTTGCTGAATGTCTTTAAAAGCTCTTGTTTAGCTGCATGCAAACATCCCCCTTTTCCCATTGCAGTACCCATATTTAGTGACACATCCTGCTGTTGTAATTCATGTTTATATAGTCCACTGTCTACGTTCTGGTTTAATGCAGCTTTTTGAACTCATTTAAAGGAAGTGTTCTACAAATATGCATATTTGTTTTCTCATAAACGGCTGTTGTCGCTTGTCATGTAATCCTTAACGACTATACTATAAAACTGTCGCCCCGTACAACAATGTCTATAAACCGGACGGTCAGTGTGTGTCCTTCCTTTCCTGCCGCAGGGCGCTGTGATCTCCCCAGCAGCAGCGATAGAGCCCAGTTTGTCTCTTCACCCCTCCAGCGTGATGGCTCCTCTCACCCAGCAGATGAACCACCTGTCTCTGGGCACCGCAGGCACCGTGAGTCTCAGCTTGTAGCTCCTCCAAACCACCTTGCTCTACATTTGTGTGTGTGTGGGTGTGTGTGTGTGTGTGTGTGTGTGTGTGTTTATCTTTGTAATTGTGAGTACAAATATATTTAGAGAGATTTACGTGACCAGCTGTAGTGATGAGTAAATGATCTCACAGCAGAAACCATACATAAGCCACACACATGGAGATTGACATTCTCTGTTTCCCCAAATGTGCAATGAGCCTGGGACCGAGCCAAACTATTGTGAGATGCGTTGTGAAATGTCACAAAACCACACGTCTCACCGGGAAAGTCAGACAGTGCTTTTAATCCGAGAGACTCTAGAGGACATATTGTGTGTGTGCCTATATTATATTACTGTCTGTGCCCCTCCTTCTCTCTGCAGTACATGCCTGCTGCAGCGGCTGCTTCTATGCAAGGAACCTACATTCCCCAGTACACTGCAGTGCCTGCCTCTGCCATCACACTGGAAGTAAGGACAAAGGGAAGCAGTTTAAGGATTGTATTCTGGTTACTTATATCAGCTTCACACAGCAGGTTGTATAGAGCTTTACAGGAATTACTTGACTTTGGCTTCATTGATTCACATATAACTATTTTGTGCCTCTTTGATAAATCAGATGATAGTAAATTAAGCTGTAATTTAGAATGGTCATGTTGCCATGAGATGGAAATAAAAAATATAGTGAGACCTCAGTGTCCGTCACTTTTTGCCACTTAGGGAACTTGCTTCAGTCCAAATTAGGTTGGTGTTTTGTGTAAATTTAGGGTGAGACATTGCCTCTAATTATACTACATTTCTATAAGTCAGAGGAAATGTTATTTAATTCTTGAGAAGAGCACCAGTGATTTGAATTTAGTCTTCTGGAAGACGTGCCGATCAATACTTAGTGGATTTGTGTCTTTACTGAACTGTTTGGATGTTCTTTTTCAGCGCTACGTGGAACAAAGATAAACCGTACAACAATGTGAGATTGTTTCATATCTGAATTGTTTCTGGTGTCAGGGTGTGGTGACAGACCCATCTTCACAGACAGCTGCCCCCTCCTCCCAGGACGCCAGCGGGCAGCAGCCTTTATCAGTGGAGAACACAGGAGATCATTCGTCAGCCTATTCTTACCAGCAGTCTAAGTGAGTGTTGTAAGTCTGTTTTTGTATTGCACACTTTCTTTGCAGCTGGTACAGGGGGTGATATGTCATTGCTATATTGCTCCTGCGTTATACTGTCTTGTTATGCGTCTGCGCCGGCGACAGCCCACGTTTTTTGGGTTGTCCTCCCGGCCGGTCCGTTCTCGTGATAGCGTTAACTCAGGAATACCTGGAGAGAATTTGGTCAAATTTGGCACAAACGTCCACCTCAACTGTTCAAAGGTCACTGGCCAAAACCCAATAAATCATATGTTGATTATGACAATTACACACATATGTGTAATAGGATAAAATAATGAAGTGAAGACATTTTGGACTGTCGTTGATGGAGCCAAACAACCACAAAGTGTTAATTTTAGTTTTAAATGGATGCGAACAAAGTGACAGTCTGTTGAGAGTGGGTGCCAATGTGGGATTATCATACACTCTTCACACTTTATGTAATAATATATCTTGGATATGCCTTATATATAGTCTCTTAAAGGAATGCAAGACTGGAGTACTGTTAGCAGTGGGAAGCTATACTGGCACATATACTCCTCATAAAACCACACATTGTAACTTGTACACATTTTACATAATCTTTGAACAAATGAAGCAGACAATATATACTGTGTTTATCAGTGAGCTGGTTATCGTCTTTGTAATTACCTTGTAAATGAGCCAGGCTAGCTGTTTCCTCCTGCATCCAGTCTTTATGCTAAGCTAAGCTAAGCTAACCAGCTGATGGGTGTAGCTTCATATTTACCGCGCTGAAATGACAGTCGTATTGATCTTCTCATCAAACTCTCGACAAGAAAGCCAATAACGATATTTCGTTATTTCTGTGCATGGAAAAGATCGGACAGGTGCTTCATTAAAATAAAAACAACACAATATTTCAAATGTTCTACAACAGTGTTTGCTACGGCAAGTTAAATAATTCATGTTGAAATTCATGTATGTGTATATATATATATATATATATATATATATATACACAAAGTTAAAGATGACTACAGTGTATAGTTGTTGCACAGACAAAAGTGTGAAGCCAATTGCTGTGTTGTTGTGGTCACAGATTCATGTCAACGGCTGCGTGTACAACACATTTTCACCTTTCTCCTGGTGTTTGTTATTTTGGTTTCTCTGCCTCCTAGATAACCTGCCGGTGGTTTCTTTAACACACAGCGGTTCAAAGAATGACCACAGTTTCTTTCATTACTTTTTTTCCCCCCCTATCTTGTTTTTCTGTCTCCTCTAGATAACACGATTGCTAGGAACCATCGCTGCATTGCCTACACATTTCCAGGGAGCGCTGGAGACAAAGAGAGAATCAAAAAGAAACGGGGTCAAAAGAAAAAAGAGGTGATATGGGCAACATTGAGGGGAGAATGATTCCACTGTGCACCAATTAAAAGACAAAATGAAAAAAAAAAAAAAAAAAAATTATATTTCTTACCTGGTTGAACCAAGAAAAAGACAGGAAAAAAAGAAATGATGATTTGCCGAACTTGAGGACAATGAAATCAAACGCAGTCTGCATCTTTGAGTCTATCGTTTCTCACTGTGAGACTGGACTTTGCCTCCGAAGGAAAAAAGAGAAGACAGACTGAAATCTAAACTCAACCAACAAGCTGTACAGAAAAAAAAGAACATTTGAATGTGCAGGTAGATTTTCAGACTTTTTTTATCAAAAAAGGAAAGAAGCAAAGTCTAAAAAAACAAACAGGTTGTCTTCCTTTGATATTAAGCTACATTTTTTTCATTCATTTTATTATTTGAGTAGTTTTCTAGAATATCAATGTTTTCGTAAATCTTTATTGCCTTAATTTTCTCAAACTTTGGGAAAAAAAAGTTTCCATCGTGTTGAATTATTTAAATAAAAGAATGGTTGAATGATTTGAGAAGTTCTTAAAGAGTTCCGAGAACCACCGAGAACAAGTCGACAAAGCTATTTGTACAGGATTTAAAAAAAGGTTGTAATTGTATGAAGATGATTTTAAATTATGTGGTGAAGTGCAGCTGATGTTGGTTGGTGGATAAAAAAAAATCTTCTTTAATACGACTTGTGGGAAGGGTCCATCCTCTGCTTCCTGGAAAATGCAGTTACGTTTAATCATGAGAAAAAAGTTCTGTTTCTTCATCACATTTGTATTTTATTTTTATGTTTGGTCTTTTAACCTTCAAAAAGGGTTTGCTTTGCCTGCTTTGCTTATCTCACTGCAAAAAGAAAAGTAAAAAAGGAACATTTCTGACACTGACAAAAAGCAGAAATTAACGCTAGGATTTTTAAATGTGCAAAAAGCAATAGTTTTAGTAAAACTGTTGACAGTTTCTTGAGTCTTTTAACCGTTGAACAAAAGCAGCCATCAGGTGGCATATTTTATACCAAAGATGAAGAAACTAGGTAGTGAAGAGATCTTCTTTATGTTGCTTTTTCTTTATTTTTTCACCTCTGAAACTGGGATTTGTATTGATTGTCATGCTGTCGGCATGTGAGCTAATTTACCAGTGACTGAGGACATGCAGTGGGTGTTTAACACAACTCAACCAGAAGAGCGTGCTCTGAGATGTTTTCTTTGTCAAACGTGGTGACCATCTGAAGTGGCGCTGTGCCATCTGTTGAGGGACCAGACACCCTGTGTGGTATGGAGAAAGTGGAGGAGGTAGGTATATTGTTGGGAATAAGTTGGTTCACAATACTTCAGTGGCTGAAAACACCCAACGACTCCCTCTTCAGGCTGCATTGACCAATCACAAATACTGACACTGAGACGCTGTAGCTCATCTTGATGGCCGGCCACAATGTTCCTTTTTTTAAATGCATGGTCTAAGTCCATAAGAAAAGCTGTTTCACGCCACTGTCTTGCCAAACACAAGCCATTTGAGATGGGAGCAGGCCGATGTTGATGCCAGAGGAAAGGGCATTTCTGTTCAACAAACTCATTTCAGCTTATGTATATTCTAAAAGGTTGAGGAGAGATGTTGTGTTTTTCTTTTTGTGTTGCCTTTTGTTTCGTTTTGTTGTCTTTCTTGAGAGTTGATTAATGACGTGTGAGCTGCTAAATACTTTTCATTCATGAGGATTGAGGCAGTCTTGTGTTTGGTGGGTGTGGAAGAGGTACACCTCCAGAATGAGAGCAATTAACTATTTGAAGCCAAGATACTGTAAAAAAAAAAGTTATGTTGTATCCTTTGATATCACTACTTTAAAAGCATCCTGCAAGTCTTGGGCCTCTTTTCAGGTGACAGAAGAGACATGTTTCTGGTTGCAGCCCTCAACAAAAATATGAGAATAATGCTTTCTTTTTTGGTCAAATCTGGTAATAACAATCTGCACTATTTGTACTGAGTAACAGAGAACACAACATCCCCTATGGACTTAAACTGGCTGACACAATGTCTGAGGTCACACCCTTGAAGCCCCACCTACCTGACACTGCCAATGAAAAGAAGCTAATGGTTACGTAGGAACAGACTGACACAGTGTGGTTCAACCAAAATCAAGCAGATACAAAACCTCTATGGGAGCATAAATTATTGAAAGAAGAGAGAAAGTAGAGAAAGCGAGAACAAAAGTACTATTTATCAGATCTTTTTTGTACAGGTGTGTAAAAGAAGATGCAACAGAAATAACTTTGATGATGCTATTTTTTTATTTTCTTGGTCACATGCCTCCCATGTCTTTCAAATTGTGATTATGAGAGTGTCTGTAGAACCAGTGGATATTGCTGTAGTTTCAAATGTCTCTTTTCTTTTTGTTTTCTTTTTAGACAAGTCTTTCAATAATAAAATGTTTTAAACAGTCAATACTCATCTTGTATATTCTGCAGGTACAATGCATTGCCACTAGAGTGCACTGTAGGACACAGTCTGAGATAGTGGATGAGAGGTGACTGGAAGAAGAGCTGCGTGTGAGATTTGTGTGTGTTTTTGGTTTTAACAAGTCACCAGAGAGTTTACAGATGCTCAGTGGACACAGATAAAACCGAGGCATTTAGATTTAAACAGGCACATTTATTTGATACATTTCCTCTTTTGATTAACAAATATTATTTAAAGAAGTAACCACCAGGGTTTAGTATTAAATTAATGAACATGTTGAGCTCAGGTAAAATCATTTAGGTAACGATGCAACAGGGAAACCCAATATCATACAACGACGACAAAAGGAACAGTTAGTAAATATGTTTATTACTCAATAGAGAGATAATTATTATCAAAACAGGACCAATATAGTCAGTGGATTACATAATAATTCAATTCAATTCAGTTTATTTTGTATAGCCCAAAATCACAAATTACAAATTTGCCTCAGCGGGCTTTACAATCTGTACACACGAGACATCCCTGTCCCAGGACCTCACATCGGATGAGGAAAAAATCCCCAAAAAACAGAAAAAAACTTTCACAAGGAAAAAGGGAAGGGGAGGGGGGGGGGGGGCTCATCAGCAGGGCCATGGCAGGAGGCAGGGCCACGGAGGCAGGGGGCCGGCCCACCAGGCAGGAGGCAATCAGAAGGAGGCCGGACCAATAAGGCCAGAACCTTGAGGCACAGAGAAGGAGGCCAGAGCCTGTATGCAGGAAGCAGGGGCAAGGGGTAAGGACCCAGGACCAGCTTCAGGCACAGCCAGGTCCAATGGACCCTATGAGGCGGGAAAACACAAAGACTCCGGGGAAGAAGTAGAGTTAGTGATGTGCAATGGAGAGAAGTC
The DNA here is from genome assembly GCF_009769545.1 of Cyclopterus lumpus. Lineage (NCBI taxonomy): Eukaryota > Metazoa > Chordata > Actinopteri > Perciformes > Cyclopteridae > Cyclopterus > Cyclopterus lumpus. Next base: position 4,918,735 of record NC_046981.1, read on the forward strand.
AATTCATCCATAAGGAGAGAGCGAAGAGGAGAGAGGAGCTCAGTGTATCCTAAATGTCCCCCAGCAGCCTATAGCAGCATATCTAGGGGCAGGACCAGGGCAAACCTGATTCAGCCCTAACTATAAGCGCTATCAAAGAGGAAAGTCTTTAGTCTACTCTTAAATGTGGTGACTGTGAATCATGCGTAATCATCTCCACTTCAAGGACAACAAAAATGCTGAAAAAGTGTGTGCACCTCTGTGCCTGTCCACAGCTAATGTTGCATTGCAGCGGTGTTAGTTATGGTCTCAGGGTTCTGAGTCCGACCCAAACTGACCAAGTGGAGCGCATACCGAAAAGCTCAACAGAACCTGTTATAAGAGAGAGAAAGAGATAGACAGGGAAATAGAAATACAATATGTATCCAACACTCCCAGGGATGGAACAATACAATATTTGTATTTAATGGGAACAATTACACATAGAACTGTTGTCACACTGTATCAATGTCAGTGACTTCTAAGAATATTAAATGTATCTTGTATTTCTATTGATTGTTTGCAAATTGGCTGTAGAAAAATGACTTAATGTAACATATAGCAAAATCACAATGATACATTGGCACATTCAATACATTGTGTAATTCTGGTTTTCAGCGACGGGTGAGCAGCTTTATATGATGTGCCATTTTTTTTAATGTCTTGTTAAATTAGTGTGCCATATCAACATTAAGGTTACGTTTAGTTATGATACCACAACAAAACATCAATCTCCAACGGGTCTGTAGTTTTATTTATTATTATTTCATTCAATGTGCATCTCTCATAATCAGGACATTCGTATTATATATTGGGGCAAGATGCAAGAAGACTGTCATCCCTGTGAACACATCCACATCTGAGTTGAAATGATTAACCTCTTGACCCTCCTCCAATCTTGTTTTGGATCTTGATCTTGACCCTCCTCCAATCAACAATAAACTTGACACATTCTATTAAGAAGGGACCATGTAGTAGCCAAATAGAGGTAGAGTAGGGCGGGTCTTCAAAAAACAAGACTTCATTCACATCAAACTACCGTAAATAACAAGCCATCACTTTCCAATGACAAGGGAAGAGGTAATTCTTCATGCAGAAAAGAGGTGTATGCACTCCCTTGCACACATTGGTAAAGCTACCTCATGAAAATAGTGGTACTTGTGCCAAACAATGCCTATCCCTGATATACAGTATACAGTATATAATATAAAAAACTTAACCTTATGAAAACCATGGCCCGATTTACACATTATAGTTGGACTGTGTAAAACATCACAATAAACTTGAGCAAATATATTGATGTTATACATCAAATTAAACAAGAGAACTTGGGCTACTATAATCAGTAAGCCATTTCCACACAACTCAAACACCGACTGAAAGAATTATTAAAATATCATAATCATCATTTTGTCAGGATTCAACCCACTCAGCACGTTTTCGGAACTAGCAACCCATAACTCGGTGCTATCAGAAAAATCCAGATAGCAAAGAGCAAGAGTATTTAACACAGATTCTAAACAGCTTTAGAAAATCCTTCTGCACCAAAGCATCACCGAGATATGAGCCAAAGAACACAGCAACATGAATCGCTTTAGCGCTTTACTCAAAAATGTTGATTATCTTTGTCTTTAAAAAATTTTTTTTTAATTTTTCTTCTTCTAATCAACAAAGTGCTACTGTATTTGATGTATTGAACACCAAAAGTAATATACAAGTGAAATATATGTTTTTTTACATGAGAAAATTCCAATTGCACAGATGGTGCCCAAATGCCTATTTCGCCTAATTAATCTGTACTAAAACCTCTCTAACTTTGTTCTGCTTTGCTTTTTCAAAGTCAAACTTTGCAGAGAGACTGTTCACATAGTGTGCTATGATCAATGTGGTTTTTGACCTTTTGCTCTCCATCCTTTCAAGAGATAATCATCTTGAAAGTGCTTTTTTTCCTAGGCAAACCTGAACATTTGGCTGTCTTTCATCTTTATTTACTCTTAACCAGTAACAAATATACTAATATTCATACATCTGAAAAAAAGCACAAATGGGTTGCCTTTTTTATAACACCAACATTATTCAAATAGCCTTTGTGGTTGCTGAGATACACCTTTTTTAGTTTGGGTATGTTATTTCGAGCAAAAGGGGCCATGGCAAAGGGCCATCCTACTGTATGTAAAGAGAAACCCATTAAGTGCAATTACATGTATAATACAGAATCAATCAGTGAGTGAATAGCTCATGGTTTGCCTGAGGGTCCATGTCTGTAATCACACAATCGTAAATGCAGCGGCATTTTAAGATTGCACAATCTGCGACTAGTGGACATATCTGGGTTCCATTATATTATCTGTGCATCATTCATGTTTTAGGTTTTTTATAATGGCTCAATAAAACCAGTCACACAAGTGAAGCGAGCTCAAAGACTCAAAGTCAGGAGAAGGATACACAGCGAGAGGTTTTCATTTTGAGGCTTTTCCTTCGGTTTTCGTGAACTCTCATTATTGAAATTGAAGGCAGTAAATGGCTCGGGCTGAAAAAATACAGTGCCTAGGCAAATGCTGCTGTAGCCCGCTCCCACTACTTGCAGGTTGACAGCAGCCCCGAGGTTTACAATGGCAGAACAATTCCTTAGTGACTGAAACTCTCAGTAGCAAGCGCGAATGAGGAACACGAAAACAAAGACAACAGTTATGATTATTAGAGCTGAAAATAGAAAAATGAGGCCGACAAAGACAGGGTTGGTCAGGGGCGGGATTTCTTTCACTTCAGACGGGATCATGTTGGACATACTCAGCATGTAGCCCAAACTCCAAACTATGCTGGTTTTCTTCACCTGGAGAAAAGAGAGAAGAAGAGAAGACTGTATATGTCCATGCTGTACTTGGTATGTTTTCAGTATTGTGCATGCAGCTACTAGTATTGTCATGCATTTCTTGGGAAGTTGAGAATATGAAACAATCATTTATAGCGCATGGCAAAGATGGGTGTGTCTGTTTTGTAATTTCATCAAAAGGGATGTATCCCACCACCAGACTCCCAGGCACCCTGAAGACCCCAGGCAGCACAGCACACTACTCTCTTGTTGGAGAGACAGCCATTGAGGAACTCTTTTTTTGTGATCAAGTCTAAAGGGTAACTCCATTGCAATTCAGAAACTACGGCTGTTATGTGTGACTTTTTCATATTCTGCCTTTCTTTATGACTCATGACTGATAGACTGCGTGTCACAGATCAGGAATCCCCTTCTGTTGAGGGACTTCCATTGTGAAAGACGCTCCATAACCTCAGGCCGTAACAGAGCAATACATTGCCGGTCTTTCACTCTGGCCTCAACTTTTTAAATGCCAGGGAACCATCTTTAATGGGTCTCCATGGGTGGCCTCATTCACAATTGTTAAACGCTGTGCAATGCCTGTTCCTGAACATGACAACATATTGTCAGTTAAAGCATAGCAACTCTCATTAAATTGGCATATATATTTTCTGATGGCTATGTCTCATTTTGATCACATATGGGCGTTTAAATTTTTTTGCAATGCTAGATGAACACAGAGAATAAAAAGAGTGGATGTGAACTGGCTTTTCTTTTTTTTTTCTCAACCAACCTCTCTTTGGAAGTTAATGTTTTTCCAGGTCTCCTTGTCAAACTTGTATCCATCCGCCAGCATTGCGAAGACGTAGTGACCTGAATAACAGTAAGTCTTAAGGTAGTGATCAGAGATCATTTTCCTTTCCTCAGATGCCCTCAGCTGTAGGGAAGAGAAACAGAGACAAGTGTGGCCTGTGATTAGGAAGAAGAATGATGAAGCCGAACACTAATAACAAGATATCAATGTTGTAGTCGAGGTGATGATGAAACACTTTAAAATAAGGACAAGACATCATTTGTGATCAAGACTGATTTCTACAGTTAAAATGGGCTAGAATAAAATGTCGTCCCTCCAGATATGTCGAGGCCTGATATGCTGAAACATTTCTATAATGGGCCAAATAAAATAAGGCAGGAATATACTTGAAGTGCTTTTTTTCCGCCAGCTTGTTTAAAATCTCCAGACATCTTACTGATCATTATATAACACCAATCCTAATCTGTATTGTAATTGTAAAGTCTCTGTTTCAACAGAAACGCCAACACTAAATCAGACAGCATGACATGTTCTCACACAATCTGGCATACCTAAGCCAGAGGTTTTAAAACAGACAGAAAATGCTGTCTTCTGTTGAGTTCTCAGTGAGTAAAATGATTGTGAAATAGGGTTGACCTTTGGTACAGTTTGCTGCACCACTTAGTGTATAGAAAGATTTCCTTTTCTGCAGTATATGTTTTCTTCCTAAGTTCTCTTTGTTCTCTTCTCAGCCTCCTGTCCAACCTATTCTCCTCTTCTTTTTACTCTAGCTGTCTATACCGATTGGAAGAACTTACCACTGTCCAATGGGACTGGCAGAATTTCCTAACTGAGTTGTTGAACGTAATGAGATCTGTTGCTCCCTCATTCCCGAGCCCCCTCGCAGTGTAGAAGAACCCTGAATATGCCTGGCAGGAACAGAGGAGACACATCGTAAGTTCTTTGTCATCTTCATCTCCTTTCTTGTACGTGTTCTATTTGCACCACGTGTTACCATAAAATCTCCAACGACGGGTGGCTGCTCGACCCCATCGAAGGAACACTGGGGTGAGGAACACGTTTTGAAATCAAAGATGGACTTCACTAAGCTGCCACACTTGTCTGAGTTGGAGGTTCCCACCATGAAGAGTTCTCGATCTGGGTTGTAGTCCTTTGGCTTCTTTGTGCACTCTGTGTCATAAATTTCTGAGGCCATCATGGTGACGTTGTAACCTTCAGGGTAGCAGGGGTTAATAATGTAGGATGGGTCGGATGATTCCTGGAATGTTAAGAGGAGGAAGAAAATATCAAAATGGAGGCTCCGAAAAAGAGAGTGCCAAGAATAGACATGTGAGGATGAGATAAGAACAGTATTACTCATGCATTTACATACCCCATCTATCATGACTTATATACTCAAACTTTAAGCTAACATGTGATCCCAGGACCCTGCGGCAAATATATATCCATAACATATTCTCTCTACATAGCAGATTTCCACAGATACCTATAAACTGCCAGAAATAATGCATTTCTCGCAGATTAGCTTGACGACGTACACAGGTCGATCGATATTCTTTATGACATAATGCATTCTTGACTTGTCTCTTTGGGTGTTAGTAACTCCGGGACAGCAGTGTTCACTAATCAGTTCTTAACTGGGCATTAATGGATGTTGGCCTGCACATGCATGCAAAACAGCATACACTCCCACTGCCATGCTCACCCTCATGGTATGTGGAGGATAGGATTTTTTGTATTTCTTCTGAACACACACGCACACAGAAGACAGAAAAAAAAGGTGTGCACCTTCACTATTTTGTCCAGAATCCTCTTCCCAGCCTCATTTTTGCCATAGCAGAGGAAACTGTGTGTGTAGACATTGTAAGGGTAACCGTACAGTTTGACATGCAAGTAGTCAGGTCCCCTTAAATCCTCCTGGACTGCGAAGGCAATCTGTGTAGACGCTCCACCGAGGTCCATGGACCCTATCGTCTTTTCACCTTCGGGGTTTGCGTAGAGGTTCCAAAGGTTTTTCTACAAATATAATGGGAAAGGTCAGTATGTGTTCAGCCATGTAATGGCCCAGTTTTTACAGTCTTTACATTTATAGGGAGAAAGAAGTACACGTTGACCAGATGGATTACCGTTAGGAGGTTTCCCATGAGGTAGTTGACCGTGACCCACCCGTACAGACCTTCTTCTTGACCAGAAAGGATGGAAGCTTTTTGGAAGTTGAAAGGCAACGTGTTCAGGTATTCTCTGAGACTTCCCAGGATTTCATCGGACTTCTGTTCATCCTTCTCACTTAAAGCAAAGCAGAAAAAGCAAGAGAATTACAGATCTTACCTGAAACAGGAGTGGTGACAGAAATTGTTTCATATTTTGTTAAATACACATTACGTATTTATTTATTGTTCTCTTGCTGAGAGTTAGATAAGAACATTGATACTACTCTCATGGCTGTACGCTACATGTAAAGCTAGAGTTGGCCAGGAGATGGTTAGCTTAGCCTGATACTGGCTCCCTGTAAAATCAAGAATCACATTTAAATTCTTCTCCTCACCTACAAAGCCTTGATTGGTGATGCACCATCATATCTTAAGGAGCTTGTAGTACCATATTGCCCCACTAGAGAGCTGCACTCACTAAATGGGTACTCATGGTTCCTAGAGTCTTCAAATTCAGGACGGGAGCCAGAGCCTTTAGTTATCAAGCTCCTTTTATGGAACCAGCTTCCACTTTCAGTCCGGGAGGCAGACACAGTCACCTCATTTAAGAGTAGACTTAAGACTTTCCTCTTTAATAGCGCTTATAGTTAGGGCTGAATCAGGTTTGCCCTGGTCCAGCCCCTTGATATGCTGCTATAGGCTTATAGGCTGCTGCGGGATGTTTTAGGATACACTGAGCACCTATCTCCTCTTCTCTCTTTATTTATGGATACATTTACATCTCTCCATTGCACCTTACTAACTCTGCTTCCTCCCTGGAGTCTTTGTGTCTTCACGTCTCATAGGGTCCATTGGACCTGGCTGTGTCTGATACCTCCTGCCCGGTGAACCGGCCTCCTGCCATGGCCCCTGCTGATGCGCCCCCCCCCCCCCCTCCTCTTCTGTCTTCTCTTTTTTCCCTTTGAAAAGTTATTTTTGGGGAGTTTTTCCAGATCCGATGTGAGGTCCTGGGACAGGGATGTCATATGTGTACAGATTGTAAAGCCCTCCGAGGTATTGGGCTTCACAAAATAAACTGAATTGAATTGAATATAAAGACTGATGGGAAGAGGAAATAGAGAGGGCTTTGATCAAAAACATGTTGTGCATTAATGGGGTTAAATTGGTCTCATCCTTCCTCACTGAAGCTGACTTCTTGTCACTCTTTCTTACTGCAGCAGTCTCATTCCAGCAGTCGCTCCCAGAAAGAGAAGTGTGGTTTTGTGTTTTTCAACAGGAATGGCTTTTGTGACGTTGCGCATGCATTCACGGAATCCATTCCACGAGGCTTCATCTTTCTGTGGGTCAACTTTCATCTCCGAGATACCAGCACCTGTGGGCACGAGGCACAATCTAAAATTGTCTCCTTTAAGCACAGGCACTGGAAAACAATAAATGTTAAGCGAAGATTGACGGAGTATTTCAAAATGTGTTCCGTTTGGCTTTTACTTTTCTCTGCAATGCTGCATTTGGTGCGGAGACAATGACTCACCAGAAACGCGACAGTTGATTATCTCGGTCACAACTCCTGTTTCATTCTGCTTCTCCCCCGGCCACTCGTACAGGTGCACATTGGAACGTGATGAGCCGGAGTCTATCACTATGCCATACTGCAGAGAGGGGTACAAAACAAAGATAATCATGTTCCAGGGTCACATTTGTTCTATCTGATTGCACTTATTATATTGATTAGTAAATTATTTAAAATTCCTATTAATATGGCAAAGAGCTGATAATATAAAGATTGAATTAACCTACAGAGAGGCCACTGCGACCCTCACCACCCCTTTAAATTACACAGCACCAAGCTGACTGATGAGAAAACCTTTCAACTTGACCCTGACATCTGGATAACATCTTGGCCCACATTCACAACTGAAAGTGGGTGGGAGCTGAAGTATGTGTTAGGTGTACTATTATGTGTACATATACATATTCACCTCTAAGCTGTACTCTTTGAACTTCCACGTGTCCTGGATGACAGCAACAGCAACAAGGGCAGCAATGCTGGCCAAAAGTAGAAGCAGCACTCCTGCTATGCGACACTTGTAGCCCATTTGCTTTTTAGAACCCATTTCCTGTTGGCATGAAATGGATTTGGAAAAAAAAAAAGAAGTGCTTTCCTAAAAGCATTGTAGCTCTCAAAGTGATGACACATGAAGCGGTTTGAAAAGTGATGATGAGCAATAAAAGTACACTTTATTTACTTTAAGATTTAAAAAAAGAATTGGCAGGCAGTGTTAAAAGTATTGATGTGGTGAGCAATACCATCAGGTTTATCGAACACATTAAAGGAAAGGAAGTAGAATCAGGAGGGAAAACTGTGGATCGTGATTGGCTGAATAGTTGTTTTCTCAGTTTCTCAGAAATGCTTACTTTTTTTTAATCATGGACAATGATAACCAGATACTTCCCACATATTGTCGTATTGTATATTTAAACTTGATCTAGAACTAAATTACACCATCTGACATAAGATTGCTGCCACACGTTTTGTGCCAAACCTTTTCTGACAGATTTGAAGAAACCTTCAGTACGAAAACTGATATTGAAAAGAAACACACATGATGATAATTTCCAGAAAATGGAATAAATAAACATGACCTGTCAGAAACTGCTCTGTTTGAGTTTCAAATGTATACTCAATGAGCACAAACAATGTTTCATGCCAGATCCACCAGATGTGTGCTTGAATGGAGAAAAGCTACAGTGGGTTAATGATTCTAGAACCAAGATTGTTGGTCTTTCATCTGAATCTACTATTTATGATATTAACATTTCTTTAACTTGCATTTTTATGTATAAGTTACTTTTTTAGGTGAAGGAGATATTTCTGATAATTTCAAGACCTTCAAAGTTAATTCACAGATTCATTCTTACTCAACTCCTCCTATGAATCGCCACCTTAACGTGGTGGAGGAGTTAGAGTGGCTCAGTGATCCTGAGAGCTATGTTGTCCGGGGCATCAGCCCCTGGTAGGGTCTCCCAAGGCAAACAGGTCTCGGGGGAGAGCCCAGACTAAGAGTGGTTAAAAAAACCCTGATGAATAGCAGTTTTTTTTTTCTTTCTGTGGCCGGAAGGTCATCGGTTTTGTCGTGGCGGCAACCCGAGAACCCGGTGGTGGACACTGGGGGTGAGGCAAGCCGTCAAACTGAAGAAGGAGGCCTTCCGGGCCTGGCTGGCCCAGGTGTCTCCTGAAGCAGCTGACGGGTACCGGCGGGCCAGAAGGGCTGCAGCTGCGATGGTCGCGGAGGCTAAAACTTGGGCATGGGAGGAGTTCGGGGAGGCCATGGAGAAGGACTTTCGGTTGGCCTCAAGGAAGTTCTGGCAAACCATCCGACGGCTCAGGAAGGGAAAGCAGGGTCTACCCCAGGCTGTTCTCAGCAGGGGGGGGGAACTGCTGACCCGGACTGGGGACATCGTCGGGTGGTGGAAAGAGCACTTTGAGGAACTCCTAAACCCGGCCAACATGTCCCCCGGAGAGGGGGCAGCGCCGTAAGACTTTGGGGTGGTTTCACCCATATCCCTGGCAGAGGTCGCTAAGGTAGTCAAAAAGCTCCTTGGTGGCAAGGCGCCAGGGGTGGATGAGATCCGCTCTGAGATGCTGAAAGCGCTGGACATTGTTGGGCTGTCTTGGTTGACACGCCTTTTCAGTGTCGCATGGGGGTCAGGAACAGTGCCCATGGACTGGCAGACCGGGGTGGTGGTTCCCATCTTCAAGAAGTGCTCGAACTATTGTGGTATCACACTGCTCAGCCTCCCGGGAAAAGCTTATGCCAGGGTGCTGGAAAGGAGGCTCCGACCGTTTGTCGAACCTCGGATTCAAGACGAAAAAGTGCGGATTCCGTCCCTGTCGTGGAACAGTGGACCAGCTCTTTACCCTCGCAAGATTACTGGAGGGGTCCTGGGAGTTTGCCCAACCAGTTTACATGTGCTTTGTAGACCTGGAGAAGGCTTTCGACCGGGTCCCTCGGGGGTTTTTGTGGGGGGGCTGCGGGAGTATGGGGTGCCGGACCCGTTGGCACGGGCCATCCGGTCTCTGTACGCCTGCAGTAGGAGCTGTGTTCGTATCCTTGGTAGTAAGTCAGACACGTTCCCGGTGGGTGTTGGCCTCCGCTAGAGCTGCCCTTTATCACCGGTCCTGTTCGTGACCTTCATGGACAGGATATCTAGGCGCAGCCAGGGGGCGGAGAGGATCTGGTTCGGGAGTCTCGGGATCGCCTCTCTGCTGTTCGCGGATGATGTGGTCCTGTTTGCCTCCTCGGACCGTGACCTCCAGCATTCACAGGGGCGTTTTGCAGCCGAGTGCGAAGCGGCAGGGATGAGAGTTAGCACCTCCAAATCTGAGGCCATGGTGCTCTGCCGGAAACCGGCGGATTGCTCCCTCCAGGTGGGGACAAACTGCCTACCCCAAGCGAGGGTTCAAGTATCTTGGGGGTCTTGTTCACGAGTGAGGGTAAGGTGGAGCGGGAGATCGACAGGCGGATCAGTGCGGCTGCAGCAGTAAAACAGGCGCTGTACCGGTCCGTCTTAGTGAAGAGGGAGCTGAGCCGGATGTCAAAGCTCTCCATTTACTGGTCCGTCTACGTTCCAACCCTCACCTATGGTCACGAACTCTGGGTCGTGACCGAAAGAACGAGATCTCGGATACAAGCGGCCGAAAAGAGCTTCCTCCGTAGGGTGGCCGGGCTCAGCCTTAGAGATAGGGTAAGGAGCTTGGAGTCGAGTCGCTGCTCCTTCGTGTCGAAAGGAGTCAGCTGAGGTGGTTCGGGCATCTAGTCGGGATGCCTTCTGGACGCCTCCCATTAGAGGTTTTCCAGGCACGTCCAACTGGTAGGAGGCCCCGGGGAAGACCGAGGACACGCTGGAGGGATTATATCTCCCGGCTGGCCTTGGAACGCCTCGGGATCCCCCAGAATGAGCTGGAAAGTGTTGCGGGTGAGAGGGAGGCATGGGTCGGCCTGCTGAACCTGCTGCCACCCCAACCCGACCCCGGATAAGCGGCTGATAATGGATGGATGGATTCTTACTCAACTCATAAATCTTCACATCTTCATCCTCCTAAATTACTGACTAGAAGAGGTCATTTTTCTATTATATTTTGGGGAACCAAATTATGGAAAGATTTTTCCCACCTAACAAAGAAATGTCATTCTATAAAATGTTTCAAAAATTGCTTAAAAGAAAGTCTAATTGCTGTTTTGTGAGAGTTTTTTTATGGATTAGTGTTCATGTCTTTCTTGTTTTAGCTGTTATATCAAAATGTTTAGCTGTTTCACTCATGTGGGGAATGCTACAGGGGTATAATCTAATATCCCTGAACGAATGCAAGCCTTGCTCACTTTCACATGCTCACACTTGCTCACACATGCCTACACAGACTCGATATAATTACAATATTTTTCTTTCTTTCTTTTCTTTCTTTCTTTCTTTTTACTTTTGTTGTCCATCTTATGCATTTTTCATTTTATGTTTGTAAATTTGTAAAATTTTAAATATGATATAGGTGGAGGCTTCAAATAAGCCCAGTTGTCTTTTTGTCTCTTCCTGCACTGTGATATTCATTTATCTCTGTTGTGATTTTTATTTTATTGTTTGAATTGTGCAAATAAAAAAAAATAATAAAAAAATATCGGACATGCATTTCTCAACATAGTAATTGCAAACTTGTGTCAAGCACCAGCTGATAGGCAGTGCTGTCTCAGCCTGGTTTATTATGGAACCGTTTTTCCTGCTTTTAAGCTTCTTTTAAAGCTGCCTAAACCCCTCAAAACGTATTTGTCTCCTCCATTGCATTGTCAGCAGTCGGTAACCAAACCGCAGTGACATCATTTGTTTTTCGTTTACATCACAGCTGATAAGAGTTGCCACAGAAACCTCAGGTAAAAACATGTAGGGAAAAGCTGCTCGACGAGGTGTGATTACAACCTGTGCCTCACACATATGCGGCTGAACTTGGCCAACAAATACCCAACTAGCAATATTATTAATATACTGTGTGTATGGGGTAGGAAGTAATATTTATGATTAACTGACCTAATCATTTAAAGAAAGACTTAAAAAGTAAATTAAAATGAATTGCTCAGTTTTTAACATCAGTGTCCTGTTGCTTAAACAATGTCAGCGACTGTCCATAACAATAATAATAAAGAACTTTGAGTGGTCGGAAGACTAGAAAAGTGTGATACAAGTACAGTCCAATTACCATTTAATAGTGAATAGTTTCGACTCTAAAACAATAGTCAAACAGAGGAAGCAGCAAGTCTACCCCTTAAGTTCCTATTGCTAGATTCTACACTGACATCACCCACATGATCCCTTCAAGTAGATTTGCACATGTTGTTTCATTTGCTTGTAGAGACTGGTCCTCATGAGGGCGAAGGAGGGAAACACGCCCATATCATACAACACAGTACATCAATTGACACAATGAAACTACTGTTACCTGGTATATAAATGTGTGCGAGAGAGCGAGAGAGAGAAGAAGTGTTTGTATATATTACCTTCAAGAGCTGGTTTGTAGATCCTAGTTGAGGAGCTGTTGTACCCCAACAAAACAGAGAGTGGAGGGAGAGAGGGAACGTGGGAGGGGCGTTGTCTACAAACTCCAGTTTTCACCACTCCCACCACACCAGTCAAGAGGAGCAACCAAGCCCATCAGAGGCCATGAATGATGCAAGACTCACTGTCCTAGCTCACTGTCTGTGTGCAAGGATTAGGCACGGACACAGGTTTGTGTGCATGTGTATGTTTGTGTGCATGTGTATGTATGAAACAATGTGAGAAGAGAGAGGGGAGCGATGGTAAAGTTAATTGATGCAATCAATAAGATAAAGTGCATTGTGTCTGAGTATCTGCTGCACTTGCACAATATCATACAACAGCGACAAAAGGTACAGTTAGAGAGATAATTATTATCAAAACAGGACCAATACAGTCAGTGCATTACATAATAATTCAATTCAGTTTATTTTGTACAGCCCCAAATCAGAAATTAGCCTCAGAGGGCTTTACAATCTTTACACACAAGACATCCCTGCCCCAGGTCCTCACATCGGATATGGAAATAATCCCCAAAAAACAGCAACAAAACTTTCACAGGGAAAAAGGGAAGGGGCGATGCTCATCAGCAGGGCCATGGCAGGAGGCAGGGCCATGTAGGCAGGGGGCCGGCCCACCAGGCAGGAGTTATCCAGAAGGAGGCCGGACCAATAAGGCCAGAACCTTGAAGCAGGAGCAAGGGGTCAGGACCCAGACACAGCCAGGTCCAATGAGTCTTATGAGGCGGGAAAGCACAAAGACTCCGGGGAAGAAGTAGGGTTAGTAATGTTGAATAGAGAGATGTAAATTCATCCATAAGGAGAGAGAGAAGAGGAGAGAGGAGCTCAGTGTATCCTAAATGTCCCCCAGCAGCCTATATAGCAGCATATCTAGGGGCTGGACCAGGGCAAACCTGATTCAGCCCTAACTATAAGCGCTATCAAAGAGGAAAGTCTTTAGTCTACTCTTAAATGTGGTGACTGTGAATCATGCGTAATCATCTCCACTTCAAGAACAACAAAAACGCTGAAAAAGTGTGTGCACCTCTGTGCCTGTCCACAGCTAATGTTGCATTGCAGCGGTGTTAGTTATGGTCTCAGGGTTCTGAGTCCGACCCAAACTGACCAAGTGGAGCGCATACCGAAAAGCTCAACAGAACCTGTTATAAGAGAGAGAAAGAGATAGACAGGGAAATAGAAATACAATATGTATCCAACACTCCCAGGGATGGAACAATACAATATTTGTATTTAATGGGAACAATTACACATAGAACTGTTGTCACACTGTATCAATGTCAGTGACTTCTAAGAATATTAAATGTATCTTGTATTTCTATTGATTGTTTGCAAATTGCCTGTAGAAAAATGACTTAATGTAACATATAGCAAAATCACAATGATACATTGGCACATAGCACATTCAATACATTGTGTAATTCTGGTTTTCAGCGATGGGTGAGCAGCTTTATATGATGTGCCATTTTGTTTAATGTCTTGTTAAATCAGTGTGCCATATCAACATTAAGGTTACTATTAAGTTTAGTTATGACACCACAACAAAACATCAATCTCCAAAGGGTCTGTTGTTTTATTTTTTATTATTTCATTCAATGTGCATCTCCCAAAATCAGGACATTCGTATTATATATTGGAAATGATTAACCTCTTGACCCTCCTCCAGTCTTGTTTTGGATCTTGATCTTGACCGTCCTCCAATTAACAATAAACTTGATGCATTCTATTAAGAAGGGCCCACGTAGTAGCCAAACAGAGGCAGAGTAGGGCGGGTCTTCAAAAAACAAGACTTCATTCACATCAAACTACCGTAAATAACAAGCCATCACTTTCCAATGACAAGGGAAGAGGTAATTCTTCATGCAGAAAAGAGGTGCATGCACTCCCTTGCACACATTGGTAAAGCTACCTTATGAAAATAGTGGTACTTGTGCCAAAGAATGCCTATCCCTGATATACAGTATACAGTATATAATATAAAACACTTAAAGGGCCTCGGCAAAGGGCAATCCTACTGTGTGTAAAGAGAAATCCATAAAGTGCAATTACATGTGTAATACAGAATTAATCAGTGAGTGAATAGCTCATGGTTTACCTGGTCCATGTCTGTAATCACACAATTGTAAATGCAGCGGCATTTTAAGATTGCTCAATCTGCGACTAGTGGACATATCTGGGTTCCATTATATTATCTGTGCATCATTCATGTTTTAGGTGTTTTATAATGGCTCAATAAAACCAGTCACACAAGTGAAGCGAGCTCAAAGACTCAATGTCAGGAGAAGGATACACAGCGGGAGGTTTTCATTTTGAGGCTTTTCCTTCGGTTTTCGTGAACTCTCATTATTGAATTTGAAGGCAGTAAATGGCTTGGCCTGAAAAAATACAGTGCCTAGGCAAATGCTGCTGTAGCCCGCTCCCACTACTTGCAGGTTGACAGCAACCCCGAGGTTTACAATGGCAGAACAATTCCTTAGTGACTGAAACTCTCAGTAGCAAGCGCGAATGAGGAACACGAAAACAAAGACAACAGTTATGATTGTTAGGGCTGAAAATAGAAAAATGAGGCCGGCAAAGACAGGGTTGGTCAGGGGGGGGATTTCTTTCACTTCAGACGGGATCATGTTGGACATACTCAGCATGTAGCCCAAACTCCAACCTATGCTGGTTTTCTTCACCTGGAGAAAAGAGAGAAGAAGAGAAGACTGTATATGTCCATGCTGTACTTGGTATGTTTTCAGTATCGTGCATGCAGCTACTAGTATTGTCATGCATTTCTTGGGAAGTTGAGAATATGAAACAATCATTTATAGCTCTTGGCAAAGATGGGTGTGTCTGTTTTGTAATTTCATCAAAAGGGATCACAGCACACTACTCTCTTGTTGGAGAGACAGCCATTGAGGAACTCTTTTTTTGTGATCAAGTCTAAAGGGTAACTCCATTGCAATTCAGAAACTACGGCTGTTATGTGTGACTTTTTCATATTCTGCCTTTCTTTATGACTCATGACTGATAGACTGCGTGTCACAGATCAGGAATCCCCTTCTGTTGAGGGACTTCCATTGTGAAAGACGCTCCATAACCTCAGGCCGTAACAGAGCAATACATTGCCAGCCTTTCACTCTGGCCTCAACTTTTTAAATGCCAGGGAACCATCTTTAATGGGTCTCCATGGGTGGCCTCATTCACAATTGTTAAACGCTGTGCAATGCCTGTTCCTGAACATGACAACATATTGTCAGTTAAAGCATAGCAACTCTCATTAAATTGGCATATATATTTTCTGATGGCTATGTCTCATTTTGATCACATATGGGAGATGAACACAGAGAATAAAAAGAGTGGATGTGAACTGGCTTTTCTTTTTTTTTTCTCAACCAACCTCTCTTTGGAAGTTAATGTTTTTCCAGGTCTCCTTGTCAAACTTGTATCCATCCGCCAGCATTGCGAAGACGTAGTGACCTGAATAACAGTAAGTCTTAAGGTGTTGATCAGAGATCATTTTCCTTTCCTCAGATGCCCTCAGCTGTAGGGAAGAGAAACAGAGACAAGTGTGGCCTGTGATTAGGAAGAAGAATGATGAAGCCGAACACTAATAACAAGATATCAATGTTGTAGTCGATGATGATGATGAAACACTTTAAAATAAGGACAAGACTTCATCTGTGATCAAGACTGATTTCTACAGTTAAAATAGGCTAGAATAAAATGTCGTCCCTCCAGATATGTCGAGGCCTGATATGCTGACACGTGTCTATAATGGGCAAAATAAAATGTGGCAGAAATATACTTGAAGTGCTTTTTTTCCGCCAGCTTGTTTAAAATCTCCAGACATCTTACTGATCATTATATAACACCAATCCTAATCTGTATTGTATTTGTAAAGTCTCTGTTTGAACAGGAGCGCCAACACTAAATCAGACAGCATGACATGTTCTCACACAATCTGGCATACCTAAGCCAGAGGTTTTAAAACAGGTATTTATGCCTTCGAGAAAAAACTGTCTTCTGTTGAGTTCTCAGTGAGTAAAATGATTGTGAAATAGGGTTGACATTTGGTACAGTTTGCTGCACCACTTAGTGTATAGAAAGATTTCCTTTCCTGCAGTATATGTTTTCTTCCTAAGTTCTCTTTGTTCTCTTCTCAGCCTCCTGTCCAACCTATTCTCCTCTTCTTTTTACTCTAGCTGTCTATACCGATTGGAAGAACTTACCACTGTCCAATGGGACTGGCAGAATTTCCTAACTGAGTTGTTGAACGTAATGAGATCTGTTGCTCCCTCATTCCCGAGCGCCCTCGCAGTGTAGAAGAACCCTGCGTATGCCTGGCAGGAATAGAGGAGACACATCGTAAGTTCTTTGTCATCTTCATCTCCTTTCTTGTATGTGTTCTATTTGCACCGCGTGTTACCATAAACTCTCCAACGACGGGTGGCTGCTCGACCCCATCGAAGGAACACTGGGGTGAGGAACACGTTTTGAAATCAAAGATGGACTTCACTAAGCTGCCACACTTGTCTGAGTTGGAGGTTCCCACCATGAAGAGTTCTCGATCTGGGTTGTAGTCCTTTGGCTTCTTTGTGCACTCTGTGTCATAAATTTCCGAGGCCATCATGGTGACATTGTAACCTTCAGGGTAGCAGGGGTTAATAATGTAGGATGGGTCGGATGATTCCTGGAATGTTAAGAGGAGGAAGAAAATATCAAAATGGAGGCTACAAAAAAGAGAGTGCCAAGAATAGACATGTGAGGATGAGATAAGAACAGTATTACTCATGTATTTACAGACCCCATCTATCATGACTTATATACTCAAATGTTAAGCTAACATGTGATCCCAGGACCCTGCGGCAAATATATATCCATAATATATTCTCTGTACATAGTATATTTCCACAGATACCTATAAACTGCCAGAAATAATGCATTTCTCGCAGATTAGCTTGACGACGTACACAGGTCGATCGATATTCTTTATGACATAATGCATTCTTGACTTGTCTCCCTTTGGGTGTTAGTAACTCCGGGACAGCAGTGTTCACTAATCAGTTCTTAACTGGGCATTAATGGATGTTGGCCTGCACATGCATGCAAAACAGCATACACTCCCACTGCCATGCTCACCCTCATGGTATGTGGAGGATAGGATTTTTTGTATTTCTTCTGAACACACACACACAGACAGAAGACAGAAAGAAAAGGTGTGCACCTTCACTATTTTGTCCAGAATCCTCTTCCCAGCCTCATTTTTGCCATAGCAGAGGAAACTGTGTGTGTAGACATTGTAAGGGTAACCGTACAGTTTGACATGCAAGTAGTCAGGTCCCCTTAAATCCTCCTGGACTGCGAAGGCAATCTGTGTAGACGCTCCACCGAGGTCCATGGACCCTATCGTCTTTTCACCTTCGGGGTTTGCGTAGAGGTTCCAAAGGTTTTTCTACAAATATAATGGGAAAGGTTCTTCTTTTTCTTTACATTTAAAGGGAGTACACGTTGACCGGATGGATTAGTGTCAGCGTCTTACCGTTAGGAGGTTTCCCATGAGGTAGTTGACCGTGACCCACCCGTACAGACCTTCTTCTTGACCAGAAAGGATGGAAGCATTTTGGAAGTTGAAAGGCAACGTTTTCAGGTATTCTCTGAGACTTCCCAGGATTTCATCTGACTTCTCTTCATCCTTCTCACTTAAAGCAAAGCAGAAAAAGCAAGAGAATTACAGATCTTACCTGAAACAGGAGTGGTGACAGAAATTGTTTCATATTTTGTTAAATACACATTACTTATTTATTTATTGTTCTCTTGCTGAGAGTTAGATAAGAACATTGATACTACTCTCATGGCTGTACGCTACATGTAAAGCTAGAGTTGGCCAGGAGATGGTTAGCTTAGCCTGATACTGGCTCCCTGTAAAATCATGAATCACATTTAAATTCTTCTCCTCACCTACAAAGCCTTGATTGGTGATGCACCATCATATCTTAAGGAGCTTATAGTACCATATTGCCCCACTAGAGAGCTGCACTCACTAAATGGTTACTCATGGTTCCTAGAGTCTTCAAATTCAGGACGGGAGCCAGAGCCTTTAGTTATCAAGCTCCTTTTACGGAACCAGCTTCCACTTTCAGTCCGGGAGGCAGACACAGTCACCTCATTTAAGAGTAGACTTAAGACTTTCCTCTTTAATATCACTTATAGTTAGGGCTAAATCAGGTTTGACCTGGTCCAGCCCCTTGATATGCTGCTATAGGCTTATAGGCTGCTGCGGGATGTTTTAGGATACACTGAGCACCTATCTCCTCTTCTCTCTTTATTTATGGATGAATTTACATCTCTCCATTGCACCTTACTAACTCTGCTTCCTCCCCGGAGTCTTTGTGACTTCACGTCTCATAGGGTCCATTGGACCTGGCTGTGTCTGATGCCTGGTGAGCCGGCCTCCTCCCATGGCCCCTGCTGATGTGCCCCGCCCCCCCTCCCTCCTCTCTACCTCCTTCTGTTTCATGGATTGTCGAGGTCCAATTATACATTGTCATATTCATGTAATGTGTTTATGTAACTCTGTAATGCTGTTCATTCTGTACACATGACATCTATTGCTTCTGTCCATCCGGGGAGAGGGATCCTCCTCTGTTGCTCTCCTGAAGGTTTCTTCCCTTTTTTTCCTGTCAAAGGTTATTTTTGGAGATTTTTCCTGATCCAATGTGAGGTCCTGGAGAGGGATGTCATATGTGTGCAAATTTGTAATTTGTGATATTGGGCTATACAAAATAAACTGAATTGAATTGAATTGAATTTAAAGACTGAAGGGAAGAGGAAATCGAGAGGTCTTTGATCAAAAACATGTTGTGCATTAATGGGGTTAAATTGGTCTCATCCTTCCTCACTGAAGCTGACTTCTTGTAAAATTTTCTTACTGCAGCAGTCTCATTCCAGCAGTCGCTCCCAGAAAGAGAATTGTGGTTTTGTGTTTTTCAACAGGAATGGCTTTTGTGACGTTGCGCATGCATTCACGGAATCCATTCCACGAGGCTTCATCTTTCTGTGGGTCAACTTTCATCTCTGAGATACCAGCACCTGTGGGCACGAGGCACAAGCTAAAATTGTCTCCTTTAAGCACAGGCACTGGAAAACAATAAATGTTAAGCGAAGATTGACGGAGTATTTCAAAATGTGTTTCGTTTGGCATTTACTTTTCTCTGCATTCTTCGATTATAACTCTACTCCTACATTTTTATTTTAGAATCTTTTCATGCATTTTTTTCATCACTCAATTCTAGAAAATGTAGAACTTTTAGTTAAACTTTTAGTTAAACTTTTAGTTAAACTTTACTGTTGCATGTACTAAAATACCAGGAGCTGCTTTTGCTAAGTGGCAACCTCTGCCTTACAAATCACCAGACAGATACAATAATTAAAAATGTTTTACTATTACACACCAAAGCTGCATTTGGTGCGGAGACAATGACTCACCAGAAACGCGACAGTTCATTATCTCGGTCACAACTCCTGTTTCATTCTGCTTCTCCCCCGGCCACTCGTACAGGTACACATTGGAACGTGATGAGCCGGAGTCTATCACTATGCCATACTGCAGAGAGGGGTACAAAACAAAGATAATCATGTTCCAGGGTCACATTTGTTCTATCTGATTGCACTTATTATATTGATTAGTAAATTATTTTAAATTCCTATTAATACGGCAAAGAGCTGATAATATAAAGATTGAATTAACCTACAGAGAGGCCACTGCGACCCTCACCACCCCTTTAAATTACACAGCACCAAGCCGACTGATGAGAAAACCTTTCAACTTGACCCTGACATCTGGATAACATCTTGGCCCACATTCACAACTGAGAGTGGGTGGGAGCTGAAGTATGTGTTAGGTGTACTATTACGTGTACATGTACATATTCACCTCTAAGCTGTACTCTTTGAACTTCCACGTGTCCTGGATGACAGCAACAGCAACAAGGGCAGCAATGCTGGCCAAAAGTAGAAGCAGCACTCCTGCTATGCGACACTTGTAGCCCATTTGCCGTTTAGAAGCCATTTCCTGTTGGCAAGAAATAGGTTTAAAAAAAAAAAAAAGTGTTTCCCTAAAAGCATTGTAGCTCTCAAAGTGATGACACACGAAGCGGTTTGAAAAGTGATGATGAGCAATAAAAGTACACTTTATTTACTTCAAGATTTAAAAAAAGAATTGGCAGGCAGCGTTAAAAGTATTCATGTGGTGAGCAATACCATCAGGTTTATCGAACACATTAAAGGAAAGGAAGTAGAATCAGGAGGGAAAACTGTGGATCGGGATTGGCTGTCTGAATAGTTGTTCTTTTTTTAAATTATGGATAATGATAACCAGATACTTTAGTCCCACATATTGTCGTATTGTATATTTAAACTTGATGTAGAACTAAATTACACCATCTGACATAAGATTGCTGCCACACTTCACTATTGCACAAAACCTACTGGGCAGGGAAAATCTGCCGATGAAGATTAATGCACTCGTTTTGTGCCGAACCTTTTCTGACAGCTTTGAAGAAACAGCAAGAGCTTCAGTACAAAAACTGATATTGAGGAGAAACACACATGATGACAATTTCCAGAAAATGGAATAAATAAACATGACCTGTCATAAAGTACTCTGTTTGAGTTTCAAATGTATACTCAATGAGCACAAACAGTGTTTCAATGCCAGATCCACCAGATGTCTGCTTGAATGGAGAAAAGCTACACTGGGTTAATGATTCTCAGAACCAAGATTGTCGTTCTTTCATCTGCATCGTACATGCATTTCTCAACATAGTAATTGCAAACTTGTGTCAAGCTCCAGCTGATATGCAGTGCTGTCTCAGCCTGGTTTATTATGGAACCGTTTTTCCTGCTTTTAAGCTTCTTTTAAAGCTGCCTAAACCCCTCAAAACGTATTTGTCTCCTCCATTGCATTGTCAGCAGTCGGTAACCAAACCGCAGTGACATAATTTGTTTTTCGTTAACATCACAGCCGTTAAGAGTTGCCACAGAAACCTCAGGTAAAAACATGTAGGGAAATGCTGCTTGACAAGGTGTGATTACAACCTGACTGACAACAAGCGTGCCTCACACATATGCGGCTGAACTTGGCCAACAAATACCCAACTAGCAACATTATTAATATACTGTGTGTATGGGGTAGGAAGTAATATTTATGATTAACTGACAAAAAAAAAGAAGAAATTCTAAAAATGAATTGCTCAGTTTTTAACATCAGTGTCCTGTCCTGTGTAAAACAAGTCAAATTAGAGCAAAGCAACAATAAGTGTACTTGTATACGATATTAGATATTGATATTAGATATTACACAGTTGCATATTCACTTGATACAACACTCACAGTGTACAATATTCCATACATATGGGTTATCTAGTGTAAACACAACACAAAAAACACACACACACAAACACACAATGTTAACAAAATACACAGCGCAAAAAAAGTAGTTGTTTTGTTTAACGATAGTCAAACAGAGGAAGCAGCAAGTCTACCCCTTAAGTTCCTATTGCTGTAGATTCTACACTGACATCACCCACATGATCCCTTCAAGTAGATTTGCACATGTTGTTTCATTTGCTTATAGAGACTGGTCCTCATGAGGGCGAAGGAGGGAAACACGCCCAGTACATGACACAATGAAACTACTGTTACCTGGTATATAAATTTGCATGCATGTATGTGTGTGAGAGAGAGAGAGAGAGAGAAAAAAGTGTTTGTATATTACCTTGGAGAGCTGGTTTGTAGATCCGAGTTGAGAGTGGGAGTGAGATGGCTCTGAAGAAGGGATGAGGAAACACAGCAGGAAACAGGGGAGCAGCAAAGGCTGGGAGAGAGAGAGAGAGGAAGGGAGTGTGCTGTGAGGGGGAGAGAGAGATAAGAGTGGTTGGCTCTCAGGAGCAGGAGCTGTTGTACCCCAACAAAACAGAGAGTGAGGGAGAGAGGGAATGGGAGGGGCATTGTCTACAAACTCCAGTTCAGTTCCAGTTTTCACCACTCCCACCACAGCAGTCAAACGGAGCAACCAAGCCCATCAGAGGCCGTGAATGATGCAAGACTCGCTGTCCTCTCTCACTGTCTGTGTGCAAGGATTAGGCACAGACACAGGTTTGTGTGCATATGTATGAAACAATGTGAGAAGAGAGAGGGGGAGCGATGGTATTAGTTAATTGATGCAATCAATAAGATAAAGTGCATTGTGTCTGAGTATCTGCTGCACTTGTTATCACAAAGTCAGCTCTTATTGGATAGGTCGGAATTGTAGGCACGATGAAAAGCAAAGGATTAAGCACTGTATCAACGATCAAGGATGTGTTGGTACCTGCTAGCTTCCCATTCCATGTTGAGCTCAAGTTTTCACCGAGGAAATTATGAGTCATTAATCTAACTAAGTACTGCACAAAGAATGGAGCATGTTGATTCTTTTTTGTTTGTTTTGCTTAAAGAGACAGACAGTGAAGGGCTGAAAACGCATCTGTGTGTGCGTGCACGCGCGTGTACTTTGGAATACATTCGTGGATAGTCCTCAAAACTAGTCCAGAGAGTGATTTGTTTTTGAATTCATAATTCAGGAGTCAATAAGCAGTCACATAGCTACACCTTATCTACCGTTCCTATTTACCAACCTGGTCTTTTATGTTTATCTGCAACAATTAGTCCCAATGCAGGAAGTTGTCACGGCCGCAAAAACCTGTAAATTCAACCAAGAGCACAATGTTCTCCTGACCTCATAGAGGCACTCCACAAAGTAAAGTCACTAATCACAAATAAAACAGTGGTAGAATATCTCCTGTGGCTCGTTGGAGTGCTTCCCATCTCTGTGGCTGCTTCATAGATCCAGTGGATTCTTGGGTGGTCTTCTAGTATCTAAGAAGAAACTGATGGGGCCAGTCAAAGTGAATTACAAGTCGGATTCAATGCTCAGTGAATAAAGATAACTTATTTTTAGCTGCCTAAAGTGAGACCTGAAACCCACTGGTCTGAGTGAACTGCATAGACAGGACGCTGAAAATTAGATTTGCACCGAGAGAGGAAATAGAAGAAAGGCAGAGAGCTCCTACTTCAAAGCCTCCTGTATACAGATTACATACCAGTGGTCATTTTCTACTAACCTGAGGTGTGTTCATCCGAGTATTGCTGGATATGATTCATGTATATGGGTGCTGCTGCTGCTGTACCAAGTTATATTCTGGCAACCTGAATGTCAGACATACATTTGGACAAACATGTAAGGTACCAGGAAGCATGGAAGGAGTTGGGGCTGAACAATCACATTATGTCATCTTATGTTATAGACATACTAATATGACTGCTCTTCTGCATCACGTTACTAAACAACAATTGTGTGGCCTGATGTGCATGCACTACAAACAGGACCTAAAAAAACATTGTTCCACAGTGGCACTAGTGGTCAGTCGTATCTTAAACTAAATCGGATCATTTGCATCAGCAAATAAAATTTTAAAAATTAGGAAATGTTTTTACGTTTTACTGAACATATGCTTTAGTTGCTAAATGTTCTAAATATGTCTGCAAAACCTTTGTTTTAATTTATTTTTTTCACCTCAAATAATCAGACGTGGCAACTAAAGCATATCTTTGTGGTGTTTGTTAATAATCCAGGCTTTGTTGAAACTATTGTGAATATATCAAACTCTGAGTGAGCTCTGCATTATGTCGCATAGAACTGTGTGCTGACTGTACCAATTATACCCAGGGGTGGAATAATTAGATTACTCTGTTTTTTTGCACATACTTGTACTTTATTGTACTTTTACTAGCATTTATTTTGGTCTCAAGTATTATACTTCACTACATTTGCATCTGTTAAATAGTCCAATCAAAAGTCCAATCAAAAAGTCATGATAAACTGTGATGATGGAGCAAAAGAAAGGAGAGCAATCAGCAGCTGCAGCACAGAATAAGCTGCAGGTGTGTCAGCGACACTTCAGGTAGGATGGTCAATGTTCACTGGCTGATTGGCAGGAGGTGTGGTCACAACCAGGCCGGGGCTCGCAGTGTCTGAACAGGACATTAATGCATAATTAATAGAGAATGACATCCTTATGGGGAAGGTAAACGTTGTTGTACCTTGGCATCGGTAAAAAAAAGGGTTGCATCTACCTTCACAGTTTTTATGCTGTATTCTGTATTTTTAATGATAAAAAGCTCCAATGATTTTCCCTGTACTGTACTTATCAATGCATTAATCATTCTGCACAAACTGATTTTTCCAAATGCTATTATGGTCTCTATATGATCTTGGCAGTAAAGCTTTGATACTCATATAAACATTTCCATATTATAATTAATAGATACAGTTAAGCTAAGTCTCCGATAGCTGTGTTGTTATTCAATGAGCTATTTATCAAACATGTAGCCTATTGAATATATCTCATGTGATGGTAAAAGTAAAATGTATCAACTTCACTCTCTGACATCCAAGTTTTGCAGCTGCTCAAAGTTTTGTTGCCAAGCGTACTGGCAGATAATCAATAATTGGACATTATTTGGTGTTGTTCGTTTGAGCAAACTATACACTAACTACTAAAAACTAAAATATGATATAACAGTTTTCATTTACTTGCTGTAAGAAAATACAAACTTTGAAAAAAGAACACACTTTAAAATGCGCAGACTTCCCGGTGTTCTCGTTAAAGTCTGAACTGGTGATGATAATTAGCCTTCTTAACAACCGAGTGCCCACAACATTACATTAGGACTGGTGCTAGTCCGTTGAGAATTAGAAAGCTGCCCAGAGAAGTTCTCTGTAATTGTCTGTATCTAGTGCGGTGCTTTCAAAATGCAGTAAACACCCCCTTTAATATCTGTCGCAGCCCAAGGAGGAAATGCTGTGGCCTTGTGGCCAGATCAATTAAAGGCACTCCAAATCCGCAGAAAGACCTTGGTCTTAGCTTTTCAAATACCTCAATTTGAGCAATGGTTGATAATTGGGTTGCCCATGTGTTATCCCATCTCTCTCTCAATTGATTTCTGGCTCTGTTAATGTTTGTTCTTGTACTTTCATTTGGCATAGTGCTCAACGTCTGCCTAATCCCTTGCACTCACTGCCCCACAACCACATTATAAATACAATGTAGTTAGTTTGATGTGTTCTATAAACAACATTATTTGACAGCTTTTTAAAATAGATCCTATTCTGCGGCCGTGCTATGGGAATGTATTTGCTGTAATTTTATATCATGATGCTATCAAACTTGTTGCATAGTTATAAAAATGTATAACAAGAAGACACTCAGGTCACAGTTAGGAAGCAAAAATGTGTCTGCATCCTGTCTAATGAGGGTATCTCAGCTCTGAAGAGGTGGTTAAGTATTAACAGAAAAAGTGATAGACAAGATACTTGCATGTATGTACTGTACATATACACACATCACACATAATGCCATATTGGTATAAAAGGATCCATTAAGCCTAATGTGTGGGTTTCTGATGTGTGGGCAAGAGCACTTTCAACTACGACCTCTCAATTTTTCCACCCCCTTCTCCCCTTAAACTCAACTCATCACTGTAGAACACTATACATAATATAACAAACGCTCTCTTCCGCCACTGATATTACAGAGAGACATCCCCAGAAAAGATGTAACACAACCCCATATCTCTTGCATACTAAAGCTGTGAAATAACACTCATCACACTGCTATTGAATTATCAAAACGGAAACACTTATCCTAACATAATTGTAAGTATTAGTGTTAACAGAAATCAGTGCACAGTTCAACACAAGGCATTAAATGCTGGCCATGTAATGTGATCTCTCAGGTCTCAAGTGTAATTGTTACTGCAGATTTGGTTATGTGCTGATGGCTGCTGGATTGTTATGTTTTCCCATCTGATGCCTCCCAAGTGAAAACATGTCTGTGGCCAGCATTCAACCAATAACCTCAAATGATAGATGTTTGAGAGCTGCTCGCTTTGTATGCGGCAAATAGTTGAGCTGACATCATGTGTTGGACTGGATTATATCACTGGGACTTCCGATAACGCCTTTTGCATCATCCAGGCTCAATGGGACCTTTCAGCAACTGATACAACTGGGATTTCCTTTCTTTTTGTTGTGTCCAATGTGGATGTGAATAGGCCCAAACTTTAAGAATAGAAACCATAATGGCAGTACTATCAGTTTAGACATAACTTTGAATGTGTCAACAGGTACATCCACTCAACACACAAATAGAGCAACATTGTATTTACAGAGCACATATCAAAGATGTGTTGGACACGCAAAGGGCAAGCCGTGTATTAGTGTTCATCTCACTGGTGTCACTGTCATAGTTGTGGCTCATCCAGTGCGGCTGTCTGTTGGTAGAAGGCGTGACAACATCTCCCATGGCAGCCTGTGTGGTGTCGCCCTCTTGTGGGCGAACTAAGCAACTTTGCAAGAAGATTTGTTGTTGCAGAAGCATTGCTACGCAAATACACTCTATATTTGAGGGAGAGCAACACTAAAGCCTGGTCAAATTGCTTGAAGAATTAAAGACTGCGAATGTGTTTCGGTAACACTACGGCACACAAACAGATGTGAGTACTGTAATGATTAGTTCATAAGGCAGTGATTGTTATTAATATATGTGAATGGAAATAATGACTATACTTTCACGGAGCGGGACTAACAACTTATTCATTATTAGGTTACTTAATCCTTTTACTGCTACTCTTTTTGTGCATCCTCATCATGCCGAGCAATTGGGATGTACTAGGTGATACCTCATGCCTTGTGATTATGACAAGCAAGCTATATATATATATATATATATATATATACATGGATCAGTACGGACAGTCAGTGTCCTGATGAGGACACTGACTGTCCGTCATATGTGGTTGTTATGGCAGCGCAGTGATGGAGACTGTTGCAAGGTTGGTGGTAGGTGGGAACCATCTGCAAAAATAAATACATAATGTCCTCGTAAACCTGTGTATGAAATGCAGGTCGTTGGCGTCGCATGCAGAGAGGAAAGCCAGGTGTTGAGGCTCACTCAGCAAGCCACGGAAACACCCCATTCTGCGGCAGAGAGATGGGACGTCTCTCACTGCGGGACTTTTTCGAACACGTTAAAGAGAAGTCCCAGTTGTAACAGTTTGGGCTGCTGTTTCTGAATGCCATTTGTAACAAGATGAAAACAGTCAGTAATAACGTGACCAAAGATTCTTATTTTGGATTTGAAAAAATAATTCCCCCTAATTGCATCTGTCCCTCTATGTGCCTTTAGGAATTGACATTCCACACAATAACCACAGTGAAGAGGGTCATGTAAAAGCCCATATTTTACTTGTATGGTCAGGTGCATTGTCACAAGCACTTGAACTGTACCATCATCCAAATGTACAGTTTTGTCTGAAAAAACAGGCAATATGACCTTGTCATACCGTGACCTTGTGTTTTACAGATCAAACTAATAAAAATATTTTTGAATAAAGTGAATGGGCAAGCCAATACCGTTGACTATAATCAGGGGCTAAGAATTAATCTAATACTGAATCCTCATTTGTATTTATAGAACGCACGCCTTTGTCCTTAGGGATTAGGATGCTCAGAGAAGGCTGAGCGGCACAGCGTTGATTGTGTGTTTGTGTGTGTGCACTCGTAAGTATTAGTTTGTGGGGCCCAGAAACAGGGAGCCCACCAATGGTATGGGGCCCTCCTTCCCCGTGGGGCCCAACAAGGTGGGCCCCACACCATTTTTGATTTAAATGAGCTCAGGAAATGAGCTCTCTACTGCCCTAGTGGTGTAAGGGTGCTGGTGCAGCAGCTACACACACTTCCTGTAGTGTGTATCATTTTAGCCAATAAGAGGCCTCCTTTAAATCTCGCGAGATTTCAGGTAAAGTCTCATTGAACCGTTCTCGTGAGATCTCATGACTGATCCAGAGCCATGATGGAGACAGCTAACCAGGAGCTTCTTCTCTACGGTAGGTTTACTTTATTAGTATGACTTTGTTCATTTGATTTGTTTCTTGCTCTGAACACAGTTTTGTTGTAACTGTAGCACAACAGGTTCTCCTTTATTAAGATATTATTAAGATAGTACCACTTTAAACAGATCGCTAGCTGCTAATGCTAGTTATATATGTTAGCTATGGATCAGTAGCTGCTAACCTTAGGCTACAGTGTTAGACTGTTAGCTACTAATGTTGTTACACTTAAGCTATCGATCAGGGGAACTAGTTAAAAAGCACAATGTTTACATGTATTCATTATTATATGTATGTATATATTGTATATGTATTATAGACAAGAAGCCAGTCTGTGAACATGTGAGCTGCGTGGTGGTTGTTATTCACCTCTCTGGGTTTGGTGCACTAGTTACACAGCAGTGTACTGATGTCTCCTTATGAATTAACCGATTTTAATTTAAAAAACTGTTACATTGTGGAGGGTATCGTCACAATGCGCCGGTGATCCATTACTATGAACCGTAATTAGATGTGCTCCTTGTGAGGCTTATCGTCCAGTCCAAGGCCTTCTTCCAGGGGGCGTTTTTTTTTTTTTAAAGAGAACAATGTTAACCCAAATGGGATTTAAGAGTTCAATGATTTGGTAAAGTCTCCATGGGTCGAAAAGTGTTAAGCAAGAGGTCATTATATGAATGCAAATTGAATGCATTGTCTATCTAATGATGACCTTTGTTTACAAATAAGATCCAGTCCTGCATTGTCTTTGGTATGCAAGGAAAAACCAGATACCAACATGTCTTGTTAGGATATATAGACTAGAAATGTGTGGCCTGCTAAGATATAAAACCTTGACACGTGTATGTTTGTGTGAAAATGGACCCCGCAAGTTGTAAATGCTAGAAATGGAGCCCCACAAAGTAAAAAAAAACACAAGAAAGAAAGTTTATTTAGTGATATTTAGGATATAGATTTTTTTAATATGTTTTTTACAGAGGTGTAGAACCACTGGAAAGGGTGGGCCCCACAAATCGTTAAAATAAGTTCAGGCCCCACAAAGGAGGAAAACGAGTGTGTGTGTGTGTGTGTGTGTCTATTCCTGTAATTTTGATTTGAGTACACTGCAGGGAAGGGCTCAGCTGGATTTTCACTACTCTTTCAGTAATATACTGGGAACATAACCTGTCTAACGTGTCATGGCCTCTGTTTGAGCCATCGTTGTGTCCAGATAGAGATATTTCATATCATCAGTGGTTTGGTTTTGTTAAGACCACGGCACCCATCTTTTGTCGTGACACTGATATATTGTAAATCTTTAATGAGGTTTGAAAAAGAGAGATCCAAACACTATGCAGACTACAGTAGACTTTATTCAAATAAACCCTCACCACTGCATGCAACTCACAGCCAAGCCAACGAGAAAACACCTTAACCAGTAACAGGGTCACACTTTGAAACATTCTCATGAATTAACAACACGGTTTGGTGACGTCTAACCATACATTTACATATTTCCTGATGGACATATAGTAGTGGATGTGGACAACTAGGAGGAGACTAGTCTTCTTTTAACTACATTTATTAATCATGTGAATCTGTCTTAAAGTTGAGGCTTCGAAGTAAACAAGTTGTAGATGAGAGACTGATGTAGGAGGTGTGAAGGATCCTAGATTCCTTGTACACACAATGTTGTACTGGAATGATTTTATGTGCAGTCAGACGATATCAAATATATCTCTGAACACAATAATTATACACTATAGGGTGATTATGTTAACACTGTGTCGCTAATAAATTCCTTGTATAACAGATTGGGAATAAGCTTAATAGATAAACACACTCTTTACCGCAAAGTAGCACCATTTCATTCTCATGTAATGGAATTACAGTGAAAGAGCGAATGTCTTGGACAGTTTTGGGAAATACTGGTCCTCTTTGCTTAAAACACTATGAATTCTGTATAAAAATATGATGCCTGCCATTATATATTAACCACCACTAATTTAGCTCATGACATCTATATTAATAATAAATGAATGCACAATGGGTTTGCCTTATTCCTAGGAGCAATGTTTGGATTCTCGAACTTTAGACTCTATGAAGCCCTGTTGCACACCCACCCAGAGAACACCCATAAATTCATTCACACACGCAATGTGCACTAAATTCACCCAAAACCAACCCATGTTTTGTTTTTCCACCGAGAGAACAATACCCACAAATTCATTGAAACACACAATGTGCAATAAATTCACCCCAAACCAACTCATGTTTTTGTTTTTTTTCCCGTAGAAGACACAGAAGCGGCGTAGACAGAAATGATAGGTCCGCAGCAGGATGATTGCATTACAATGAGGAGGATAACATAATCATTAAATCTTGAGCGATAAAAGCAAAGTCAAGGGAGGGAGAAGTTGCAGATCGAAAAAAAAGCTAATATCCGGAACCTGCATTCTTTTCTTTTCATATACGTTTTGTAACAAGATATTTTCACACGCATTGACCCAACAAGATAATGACCACTGTTTACTATAACATGGCTGCGGACAGAAAGATACCTTGCTGCTGCTTGTTCATTCCCTTTATGACATTTGACATTTACAACATGGAACTCTGAGTTGGTGTCCTCACATCGGTCCTACTTTTTGCATTAGGGTGGACAGCCCCTTTCCAGCCTTTTGGTCAATGATTCTCTTGCAACAGCTCACAGGACAGCTGCGTGATGTGCCTCCATGCATGTTGGATGTGTCTCGAGTCGGTGCTGCGTGCGCAGATGGCGAAGCGCAGGACAAAGACGCCGGAGAGCTGGCAAGGCACCAGGTGGATCTCTCTGCTATTGGTGATCCTTTTTAGCAGGAGCTGGTTCAAATCATTGGAGCCCTGAGAGGAGAAAGATAAAAGGTTACAAAAATAAAGCTCACATTGTTTAGATTCAACAGACAGGATTGCTATTGGTCATAGTGCATTGTGTAGTGTTTCCTAACTGGAATTTCTATAGTCACTGAGAACTGTGTTGTTACCCCTGTTTTTTAAATGACTCGCACTATAACATTTTCTTCTCATACATCACATTACATGCAAAAATACAAGTGAACCTCTCTCGTCGCTTCATAGCTCACCTGTAATTGAGTTGCAGATGAATGTTTAGCCATTTGAAGGGTAGGTCATATGTGTAAGAAATACTGGGCCAGTACAATAGATACATATTTGGTGTCATTTTATCCATCCATCCATTTTCAAAACCACTTATCCTCATTAGGGTCGCGGGGGCGCTGGAGCCTATCCCAGCTGACATAGGGCGAAGGCAGGGGACACCCTGGACAGGCTGCCAGTCCATCGAGGGCACATGTAGGGACATACAACCATTCACTCTCACATTCACACCTATGGGCAATTTAGAGATCAATTAACCTGCAGCATGTCTTGGGACTGTGGGAGGAAGCCGGAGAGCCCGGAGAGAACCCACGCTGCCACGGGGAGAACATGCAAACTCCACACAGAAGGACCGCTCCGACAGGGAATTGAACCCACGGATCTCTTGCTGTGAGGCGACAGTGCTAGCCACTACACCACCGTGCAGCCCATTTTATGACAAACATTATTAAAATGAACTATAGACCTCAGCTTTACTATGCCAATGTAAACTATAATTTACCAAAAAGTACAAGGGAATAATTTTGTACAATTCTGCTGCTGCAGTTGAACCTTGCATGTCAGATCTGTGTGTGCATTATATCGCAGTTCTTTAATGTTGGATGATTGTACCTTGAGTCTGAAGCAAACCAGTCCCATGACGACCTCGGCACAGATCTCAAACCTCTTGTCCGCTCGCACGAGACTCTCAAATTCTTTGGCCAGGGCCACTTGCTGCAAAGAGAAGACATAAATAATGTACTATGACTCATACGCCGTTTGTAAAATGTATTGTGTATGTAGATGAAAGTACACTTGAACTGCTCCTAACGCCCACATGTTTTATTTAGTTTAGAGATTAAAACGTATAATTTCTATGATTCTCACTAGGTGGCAGTGCTGTATCATTACATGGCACAGCGCTGTAAGCCAAAGAGATCAGAGGACATTTTCAACTGATTCAGTCTGTACCTCTCTGACTGTATCCCCCGTCTATGAATTAAATGTAACCATCTGTAACTGTTGATAGTAAAACGCATTAGATTAATGGAGCATATTAGGGATAGTAATACACATCGTGGTAGAAAGCACTGCCTAGAAGTCTACGTCCAAAATCAAGACTCGGCAACATGAAATAGTCTGAATCAAAATCTGTTCCCAGGAAATGTAAGTACACTCTTTTTAATTTTCAAATGACAATGTGCGATCAAACAAACTCCGACAAACACATTTATCCGCTTATGATCAAATGGCCCATCTGGACATTGAAGGCATAGTGAAACACTAAACGTGCATCACTACATCTGATCACTATTATATGGTGATCAGATGTATCTCATGGGAGGATAAATCATTAGAGTTTAGAAGAAAAAAAAGTCCTGAAAAAGACTAAACTCACAATTGGTCACATATACTGTATTTCCATTTGAACATAATGTCAGACCACAAACTGTTCTATCTCATCTAGAGGACCATATGGCTGCTGGGATAACTGTTGCTTCATTACAAATGGAGTAAACACAAAACAGGCTTATTTGATTGACAGAGCAGACTGGAGGGAGGAAGGGGAATATGAGATAGGCACGCAGGGAAGGATGGACATTAGAGGAGAAATGTTGGAAAATGTTTCTATAAAAAGAAGACGCAGACCAGACATGTGACTGACCGGATATGCTGATGGAGGCAGAGATGAGGGCAGTGGCCAGACCTTAGTGCTAAGAAGGATTAGGTGGGTTGAGGCGTGGAAGGGAGGGGAGGACGGAGATGGCATTTACCATAAAGACCAGGCATATGTGATAGTCAGAACAGTTTTCCATTTCGTTTGGGAGTGATTATGAAGGAATGAGACTGCTAACCACTGTGAGCATTGCGCTAATCTTTCAGTCAATGATAACCAAAGGAGGATTTCGATTAAGATACTAACCCTCCAGGAATACCACATTTATATTTATTACTTAAATAATAATTATCAATTTTCCCCCAAACAGTAAACAAAACACTTCACTCTTCTCTGGCCACCCATCAGCACAGAATGAAGCACTATACTGCTTTGTCTTGGGATGTGCCATTTAAACCATTGCATACAAACAGCCCTTTATATCATTAAGCACTGGTTAGAGAAACATAAATACTATCGTGAATCAACACTACATATACGCTGAGACACTACTTAAATTTGAACCAAAAATGTAAAGGGCGAGTGTGAAGCATTTTAGGGATCTATTAAAATAAATTCTCCACGGCCTGACTTTGGTTGCTCTAGTGTTTTTACTATTATTATTATTATTAGGTTGGCTTCTGAACGAGGCGAACAGTGTTACAATGGTTTTGCACTCGGGAGGGGAGATATGAACAAAGGGGTAGTCAGCGGGTTGCAACCGGCAACCACACCGCCAGATGCCACCAAATCGTTACATACTGTCCCATTAAGGGAAAAGATACATGGTGGATCATTCAGTTGGACTCCTACCTTGCGTATATAAGCCTGCAGGCCTTGGATTCCATAGGAACGGAAGACAAACCACATCTTTAGTGAGCGAAATCTTCTTCCGAGTGGAATCTGCCAATGCTACAGGATGGAGGAGGAAGCGAGTAAGAGAGTGGTTATAGTTTTAAGCTTGGCAAATTTGAAGCCAACTGTGATTATTTGATTACTAGCTAATTGTATAAACTAAATTAATATTGATTCATCTTACCCTATAATCTGTGATAATCCCTGTTGAAAGAAGAAACAGTTCAGGAATCAGTAAAAACAAATGTCTCATCACAAAGGAGTAATGAAGATTGTGAATGGTGCATCATCAAACTATGCTAGGGTCAGTCTGCATTCTCGTCATTAGATTATCATACTGAAAGCAGATAGTAAAGCAACGGAAGAGAACCTGCACAGATGAAGGCGAATCACCAACGCTCTGACATTGAACATTTGCTTCATAACATTATCTATTGTAAAGCTATTTTGTATTTGGGATTGTCTTTTACTGTCCAAGTGGGCTGTCATTACGCCCACTCACTATACAGTTAGTTGCTCACTGATCACAGCACTGTCAGACCACACAGACCACTGACTGCAGATATCTCATCTCTACAGAATGTGTGTGTTAGCTGGTGCGAATAAGCACCAATTAGATTGAATAGTCCAGATTGTGTCAGCAAAAGGCTTTTATAAGGTGCCTCAGTGTGGTGGGAGGTATAGCTGTATGTCTGCTTGTCTGTCAGACAAATTATAGTGCAGCTCTGGACCCAGCTGCAGGCTAGGAGCATATACACCAGAACACACAGTTTTAGCAGATGTGGATACATATACACACACACACAGAATCATATTTTGTGATTTCTAGATCTTGATGATGACTTTCGTGATGTTAATGGGGCGTGTCAGTACATAATTTGCCCCAGCTGCCCGATCTGCTCTGCGTATGTGCAGGAAGGCCCGCCCCTACTCTGCCTCTGATTGACGACAGGCTGCTAAACACTATGATACTAACGGGCACTTCCAACTAGAGCAGAGCGCAGCAATGGCAGCTCACGTTTTTATTATGAAACAAATGTCTGATAGACAAATCTAAAAAAAATTCTTTAACTTTTAGTAAAAACCTAGAGGCTAGCGGTGAGAGGAGAGCCAGGGCTCAAAGAGCATGCTGAAGGCTATGAAGGACAGCAGACAGCCGCACCCTGCATACCCCCACCCTCCCACTGGTTCTCCAACACACTCTGCGGGCCCTTGCTTGGATCTGAGTCGCCCATATCCCAAGGCCCTGTGAGGCTGACTGGCTGGCTGGCTAGCTATCGACCCCCGCAGACTTTAGCTTCCCGAAAACGTTGGGGCAACCGTAATTCAGACTAGGTAGTCTTCCTTATACGGGGGTCACTCCTCCTAGTTTGAACCACCGGTCAGTATCGTGGCTAGGCTAATATTAGCATTCAGTAGCCAAACAGAGGCAGAGTAGGGGTAGGTCTTCCGGCAAGGCATACTGTTTAGGCGGGCCCTCACGCGTACAGAACAGCTCACAAATACATTAAATTAGCTTAACTACAGGTAGAAAATAATTACAGAACTGGCTCACAAAAGACACACTGTTTATACACACACATACAATTTTCACTAGCTCCAAACCTTGTTGACAGAATGCATTCCCTATACCCAAGTCGAAACACTCAGAAATCTCCTCAAGCTCTAAAACTCGCATCGGTCCTCACAAACATAGATGCACCAGAGCACTCTCACACACATACCTGTCTAGTTGTCACACATTTATATTGATGCCTGTGTTTATCTGGTTTAGGCTACACTACACTGCATTTTATGACCTTGGTGACTGCTTCAGTCGTTCTTGTTGAATCGGATATGTGTGTATTTTGGGTTAGATGGGTACACTAACCACCTTCCTCACGATGTGAACAGTAAACAAGTTCACAACTGTTCATTTTTGCCACTATGTTATGCAATAGACCCCAGATTTATCCGACCTGATCTGTGATCATGAATTCAAATACTTAAGTGAAATGACTCAACCTGACTCCTGGTTTTCGTGTTTCAGGTAGAGTGGGTCCACATTGAAGGCTCCAATGATGTCCTCTCTCTTCTTCACCCTGTTGATTAGATTTGACTCAACTTCAAACTCATTGCAAAGAGCACAGATACTAAGACAATAAAACTAATAGTTAATAGGGGTTGAAAAAAATCTTTACATCATATATTACTTAACCATTTAAAATACCAGATATAAAACCTTTAGATATAAAACATTTTCCTTCCACACAACATTTTTCCTTGAGGTTTGAAACCCATCTGTCTCCTTTTGCAGAGCATTTGTTCAATGCTGACAAAATGGGCATCGGGGAGGCGTAGCTCTATTTCTACTGTAAAAATGTAATGTAGATTGACATCAGATTTGAATGGACTACTCTTTGTTACTTCATGGGACCATCAGAGCCTCATGGTAAATTGTTAAATATTAAATGACAAAATATTTTAAATATCATAAAATTCCATACCATGCATAATTCATTAATAAGTGTGGCAATATGGACCTTGTGAACAGAAAGTTGCTTTAACTGTGTCCATGACCAATGAAGGGACCTTAGCAAAATATGTTCATAGAGTATAGCTTAAACATTCCATTCCTTATCCATAGCTTATCCTATTTAGGGTATTTGGAGCCGATCTCAGCTGACATTGGGTACACCCTGGACAGGTCACCAGTTTATTGCAGGGCACATATAAAGAGACAGACAGCCATTTACACACACACACACTGGGCAATGTTCTCCAGTTTGGAGGGAGAACCCACTGCCACTGAGAGAACTTGCAAACTCAATACAGAAAGGACCTCATGGGATCGGGGATCGAACCCTGGCCCCTCTTGCTGTGAGGAGACAGTGCCAGCCACGACAACACCGTGCAGTCCTAGCGTAAATGTGTGCTGAGCAAACTGAACAAAACCTAGAGCTACCAGAACACACACTGTTGTACCTCACCACAACTTAAGCGGACATTCTGCTTTGTGAGTTTAATTTAGTTTTTGGAAAGATTGTATTTTTTCTATCGCGACAACTTTGTGATGATTGCCTGCCGCTTGTTTTTGATTATGAATGAAGTGGGTTCAACAAGCCATTGGAGTCTAGACAGGGATTATGCAGTTGTGGGTTGTATTCATTCAATCGCACAATACAGCAGCGGTCGTTGCAGACATACCTGGCAGAGATCTGAATGCTACTGAGTGCACCTTTCAAGCTACTGATACATTTAAGTTAAGCAGCATCACAATTAAGATTGGAGCTAAATTCAACTACTTTAGACAGTTGTACTATACTGGATTGTAAAACAGTCTGTATTTCAATTAAAAAATAATTAATGAATTACTGCACAGCTGTCAAATACATGTGGTGTAAGTGCAAAATATATGAAGACCATCAAACTAGTTCAACTTCAAAGTGTTTGCCTTCAATTATATATATATGAGAACATCCAGTTTGTTCAGCTTAGGCTGTACTGGTTGTCTCCCATGACTGGACTGGCCTGCAAACTGGCTTCCGGGGAAAATAAATAGCTGTGTGCCCCTAACTGTACTTCGGGTAATATAATGTAAAGATTGACATTTACAAATTTGCCTAATTTCAGAGCGTTATTCATCCTCCTTCCGACAAGCTATCATGACATGGTTGGTAGCGATGGTTTCCTTAGGGCTTCTTTAGGTTTTATAGTTTAGTATGATACCAATACTTTCACGCAAGCTCCAAAACTGAGCCTGCTACAGCCTCTGAAAGACAGTAAAGTTGGCTAAAGAAGCCAGTTGTCCGGAAGGAGTGGAAGAGGATAATAATTTAGGACCAACCTTAAAAAGTTATCATGTCATGTAATAATGTGCTTTAATCATGCATTATAGCACAAACAATCTGACATAAAATGGTCAGACATGGTGATTAGGCCCCGCCTGAGTGTGTGAAGAGGGGAACACTGCCATGCAAATCAGGTCTATGTTACATATAACATATACCAACTAATCATAAGGGGTGTTACTTACTCCATAATTACAGCAAACATGCCATGGACATAAACCTGCAGGTAATACAAGTTTAACCTCATCTGACCAGAATATCTTTACTGTGTTCCCTTTATCTGTCTCCTCCTTTATCTGCCGTCCTGTTGACATGCTATTGTTTCTCCAGTGTGTGAAAAGCTTCTCTAAATACTTTAATGACTTGTGAAGAACAAAAACCACACCAAACATTTCTAATAGCAATCTCCACTACCAGTTTGCTTGAGAAACAGGTAAACAAATGTGATACATCTTCATGATTTAGACACACTTAATTATTTTCATATTTCATGTATTAAATGTTCAAACATTCCCTGCTTACTCATCACGCTTTAATGAAAGATTGGGCACTGAAACTTACACGACCAGTTTGGTCTCACACAGTATATTAAAATGCATAACTTACCACATTGTAGAGCAGTCAAAGTTGACTAAAAGCCATTTGTGTGGGTTGAAGTTGAAAGAGTCTGCAAACTTTAAAAGAAACAATAATGAAGTGGCATTGTTTGATGATTCTCTGGAATAAAAAAGATATGATATAACAAAAATGAAAACAAAATATCAGTAGCTTTCAGTCAAGTCTGCATATTCTGCTGTATATGTTTTAGCAAGATGTAAGAAGTTGCCAAGAAGAAATAGAAATGGAATAATTGTTCATGAAAGTGCTAATATTTTCTAATGTTTCAGCACAGCTTGAACAATGTGTTTTGGCCAACACACACTCAATAATACATCTTAATTTTCCATTACTGATGCAGAGACAACCTTTTCACCAACAGCATTATCTGGACTAAAGCAGACACGATTTATTTGAAATGCAAAAGAGGAACATCCAGCCAACAGCTCACAGAGCACAAGAAAAATAACCCTTTCCTGGCCGAGGTTTAATCAAAGGGAGAAAAACCTTTCCTTATCAGTTCTCATCCGTTTGTTGGCTATCTCTTGTAATATCCGTTTCTCTACCTCCACAAATGCAATAACACAGCGTAAAGAGACAATGTGAGACAGACTCCTGGCTGACAGTTGCCATGCTGACTGATTTAAGGGGGCTGGTTGCCTGCTCGCCCATCACCCATAACCTAGCAACCAGCCCTTCAGCAGGGCCGCACTGACGTCCTAAAAGCCTGGGTTCCTCCTTCATGTCCTAGTCCGACATTGTTTTACGTGTGAATGCTTCAAAATTATATACTATAACTGGATTGTATGATTATACTAACTGTATCTCCACGTGGATGGTAAATTTAATAATCCACTCTCCACTTTCTTCAAGAATGATCAAATTCCCATTGCGTTAAAAGATACTACAAATTGTAAAATGGCAAGATTTTGAGAGCAAAATGAGTCACTGTTCGTATACAATACCTAACTTTAGTTGAAACAACAGTTGGTTCTTTTACAATTAAGTCTGTTTTCTCTGTCTCCCCACCAACAGTGTGTGTCTAATAAGCAGGGATGTATATATAAAGGTCTAACGCTGCCTCAGGAAATTACTCCTTATCTCTGCGTCTCTGCACAGCTCAGGGAGCAACAGCTGCCTCGGCAGCATCAAAAGGCAGATTGATGCTCCCACACTAATGCCACTTGTTTGGCCTATTACTCGTTCCTGTATGTTTCCTCCTTGACATTAACATTATGCTATTTTAAAACAGAAATAAAACAGCTGGATATAATCAGTATGCAGTTAGTGTTTTCTTTCATAGATGCTATGAGATATATCTCACAACCAAATAAACAGAAATAGGTTGGCTTGTCATTCAGCAGCATCTTGCATCAATGCAGGTGGACGCACACTTATTGACTGCACTTAAACCTTCCGACACATATTCTGATGATCAAGGTTAAAATTCAACCATGTCAAAACTCCGTTGTGTAAAAGTGTTCATGCACTGTGTGAACATGAATGCGTGCATGTTTTTAAACACCTCAATGCCATTCAACAAAGGCCGGAATTCAGGACAGATGAATGCACTCCCTGCATATGCTGCATCAATGTGCATCCACACATGTTCCTTATTACCTGGAACACACACAAAACAGAGGGGTTATTAACATCCGTAAAATGATTACTTCTGGCAATAACAGCACTGATTTCTACAAACATATATTCATAACACATCAATCTAGTAATTGAAGTTATCTGATTTTAGGTAGGTATTATTCAGGATCATTACATAAACCATGACACCCTTAGGATTTGGATGTTCCTTCTAAATACCCTAGCCTCAAATCAAAGTGTGTGTTGTAAAGCTAATACAGCTAATAGGGCATGACAATGCTTTTCCTCTTGTAAAACAAAAACAAAAAGTGTATTCTGATGCAAATGTTAACTCACAGATTGGCCCCAGTTCGGTAATATTGTCAAAAGCACAGGATGCCGTGGTACCAAGGGTCGCACAGAACTGAAAGACACCAACATACAAATCATCAACACCCTAAAGTGCTGGGTTACCCGTGCCATGTTCTTTCTTTCTCAATGTCACAGATTGGATCTTAACAAGGTTGAAAAAACAATAAAATACAAATTCACAGTTATTGCAGCTACTGTAACAAATGGTTTTCGTACAAACACAGATACAATTAGTTTATTCAAAAGGTAGATCCGGTCGTCACTTATGATACACACAGATGATTCCAATCTGCTGGACCAT
The DNA here is from genome assembly GCF_009769545.1 of Cyclopterus lumpus. Classification (NCBI taxonomy): domain Eukaryota; kingdom Metazoa; phylum Chordata; class Actinopteri; order Perciformes; family Cyclopteridae; genus Cyclopterus; species Cyclopterus lumpus. The sequence continues at coordinate 4,959,398 of NC_046981.1, forward strand.
TGTAGCCTCCTGAATATATTATTCACAGGAATTATTGTCCTAAACCAGATACTTTAGGTTCAACACAAACAATGTTATCCTTCAGCAGAAGCCTTAGGGTGTGCACAGCAGCATCACACATATTGTATCATTGTATTTGACTGAGCAGGTGTGTAAGTGTATAGCAACAGAAAGTAATGACTGATGAAAGTAAAAAATGTATCATATCTAATGATGGAGTTGATTTTTGTGTCTGTCTTTGTGCAATAGCTTTGTGATAGTCGGCTGCATGGATGCAGATTTGTGTCTTCTTACGTAGAAAGGGATGAGTCCAGCTGCTTTGTCCTCCTCCAGCATCTTCTTAAGCATGCTTCCTCTGACAGCATAGGTGCTATCTGTGGGAACCATCCTCATGGTCACGTCTCCAATAAGAGAAGCACGCTCCACTGAGGAATGAGCCTTCGGAAAGATATGCAACATTTGTGAAAAATGCAATGTAAGCAAGTTGTTTGATCACAGGGTTCAATCGCCTCCTGCGGTTGGTAAGAACATAAACCTTAACAGCTTATTTCTCATTCATGGTTAATGAATGATTTTATATGGTTATATTGTGGAGATAAGCCTGCACCTTCTCAACTTTAGAGCGTCAATGCTATAGCCCTAATCATCTACAATATAATACTAAGCAGAAAGAAATACACACAAGACACAAGGCATGTGCACCCGGAGATTAGATTTGAATGGTGTTCTTCAGTAGAAACACCATCAACTGTTCTCCCTATAAAAGGTCTGTGTGGCCCTCAGGCGACTTCCTAACCCAATCACATAGTCAGCCTGGTATTAAACCTGACCAGAGCTAGCTACTGCCTGAATGACTCACAAAATCACTGAATAACTATGTCACTGTTACTGAACCTTGTTGACTGAGACAATATCTGAGGAAGTATTAAAAACGCATGAGTCAAGTCAAAAATGTGGATCGAATTAGAATGAGACTTAGCTTAGCCTTTGCATTAACCATGGCAAAAGTGAGATTGTAAATATTTCTTTGTGCTTACTTGCTCAGAGGTGTACGCCACCAGTTTGGATCGGATTTCACCTTCTGATAATTCGGAGTTGGCGGCTCGAATCCTTCTGAGTGTTTTACAGCGGGCAGCGAGCAAGGCCATCAGGGTTGCCTCACTGGCTGTTCCCTGTTGGAGAATGAGAGGGAATTTGTAAAGCACTGCCTCTCCACTGTTTAAACCAGACTTAAACGTTTCCTGTATTTACATAATCCTACTTTTGGTCTAATTTGATACAGAGTACGGGTTGTTGCATCTTATTAATGTACCGTTGCATTGGGAGCAGCTGAGTGGATCTAGATATATATCTGAGAAGGAATGGAAGAAGAAAAGTATTGCAAAGTAACAAAGTATTGTGAAAGAACGCACAATTGTTTACATGAGAATGCAAAAGATATTGCAAGGGAACGCAAAATATCTTCCGATGACCCTCATGGGGCTCAATAGGATTGCTTGTGCATAATGTATACATATGAGTGTTGTTTCCATTTTTTAAACAAACATTCTGCCGTGACAAAGATCCAAGTAGGATTGATGGAATAATATGTAGGCTTCTCCTTTTTCGTTACTGATGCTGTTCTGATGGCCCAGTGATGGCCCAGTATAATTAATCCTCTTCAATTCCCATTGATGCATACAATTACACCAAAGCATTTTGCAAACACACTTAGCTGATATCCTCTCTGATGGGAAGTTGTAACACCTCCACATCCTCATTAGAGAAGAAATCTGAGTCATCACCTGCAACCAGCAGTGAGAATTGTTTGAGGCAACATAATGAAGTGAATCGTGCCTTCTGGGGTATCTTGGGGCATTACGATATAAAAAAGTCAATAAAATGTTTAAATCATTCAATCAGCATGCACAAATCAATCAACAAACCAGCAGGCTAATATGGATATGTCATTTGTGTCAGAAAGAGCAAATGCAGAGTAACATTAAGCAGATTCTTAAGAGGTTAGGGACCAAACAAAATGGATCCATGAATCAAAGTGTCCATCCAATTGGTATGATTAACATGGCTTTAGCTGCTCAAAGGAACTGAACCGAATACAAGGACAGTTTGAAAACCAAACCTCAAGCTTCTAAACGTACCCAAGTGTACTTCCTGTCCTTCTCCTGCTTACTGATAGACTCTGAACCTGGTAGCCTTTATTTAAAGCCCACCAGCTCGTGTTGATCCCCCTCCCCCCACCAATAAACTTTGGAAACCTGTTGCAAATGTTCCTAGCTGAAAAGAAACTGCAATTGCTCTTATGGACAAGAGGTGATGATCCACTGCCCAAGATGATGCATGCATTCAAACTACAGACGTGTGCCTTCATCATTTTAATGCAGAAGCAACTGTAGAACGATTACACAAAGTTGTTCTGATGTTTTAGTCAATTAAACCCTGCAAGCTTTTGTTATTTGTAGTTCATTTTAATAATAGGGAAACTTGTCTTTTTTTGTCATCTTAGTCTCAGTGACTCAGTGACTCAGTGGGTAAAAAGGGAAATCTAAGGTCACCAGAAGGGTCTTTTTGAAAACATCCCATTTCCCCTTTGTATTGGTATAAGGTTTATAATAATAGTCTTGCAATGTGCTGTCACAACACTCATTAGCCCTGCTGCAGTGAGAAGAGTCCTATTCGTTGCCATAGTGAGCTGTAAGCTGCACTTAAAAAGGAGCGTGGCAAGACAGAACAAAAGCACAATGAGCCAGATGAGCGTGCACGCAGACACACACACACACACACACAAACCCGCCCTCACACTCAGGTGGTCACAATAAAAGAGGCATGAAAAGATCTGTCATCAGAGTGCACTCTCATGCACACATATATTGATAGCCTCCTCTGCTGCTGCTACTGTGTTTCAGTCAATGGAACACTAAACTAGTGCTTGGCTTTTTGCCACACAATACAATCCCAGCACCGACATCTGCCTGTGGATGACATATTGAAAAGGCAATTTCCTGCCAATTTTCAGCTGGTGTGAATCAGGGAGAGAAAAAGACGACAAATCAATTGTACACAAATTGCTGATGAATATGTTTTCAGGGAGACCTCAGTTGTGAGTCATGGTTCCTGTAAGCCTATAAAATGTCATCCTTTGACTTAACACATGTTGAAAACCACAGAAGAGTATGAATGTTAGAAGGGTTAGTTTTACTCCTTTGGCTGCCAGAAAACCTTTCACACAAAATAAACGTACCTGGATGACACCTCCTCCGCGGCCATGAGTCCCGGCTATGAAATGGTCCGGCAGCTTTAGCATCTTCCCCAGCCAATCTAACATCACTGTCTCCAACTCTGTACAGGCTGGGCTGGCAGCCTGAAAACACATGCACACATATAAATATGAACTACATATATAATAAAATACAGTGTTGTATACAAAGACACAGCAAAGTGTTTGTTACCCAGGTGAATCCAATACAGCCAAGGCCTCCACATAGCATGTCAGCCAACATGGCAGGGTAAGAGTTAGAAGCTGGAAAGTAGGCATAAAAGTATGGACTGTTCCAGTGGGTGATCTGGAAAAAAGATTAAACATGTAAATAATTAATTAGAGAAGACCAATCTTATAGTTCGTCATTGGGAGCAAGTGCTTGTCAAAATAACTATTGTTATATATTACAGTTTTAGATAGTGAACAATGGTCCTCACTCTCGGTAGACCGGATACCACAGTAGGTGCTTTCACGGACTTTGAACCACAAATAAATCCCTATGTAAAATGCTAAAAGTAAAAGCTGTTTGTTTTTTATTGCAATAGAAACCTGTATGCGCAGCCTTCCGAGTAAATTATTAATAACTTACAACAACATTGCGTGCAATAATCTTCCACATTATCTTCCCCTCTGTCGCTCTCTCTCTAACACACTCATGGCACTTGATTCCATTGTATCTTTCCTTGTCTCAAAATAATTGTGCTACTATAATTAATTAAGTTGTTGACTAACCAGTGAACCACCATGTTGCCAGAAATACTTGACCGCCTTTGTATTAGTTCCTCTAATTGTGTTGATGGACATGAGGGTAGTATATAAAATATAGGTTATGCAGCATTGGGAACAGATGAATAGGTTTACAGTATAACTGTCCTATCAAAAGGTGTAGTAAAGCTTAGTAGTAAAGTTTTATATAAAAAAATAAAATAATAATCTAATGATTCTATTTCCTTTCATCTAAGATATGCGATGAAATGTATTCAAATCAACTGCTGCTGGGTTAAAAAGCTACTTGCATCATGGGATTTGGAAACATCTTTGCTTTATTAGTGTTATAGTAAATTACTTAAGTGAGTTGAACACATGGACATATTGCCTTAATAGTAATGCCACTATTTTTTGATAAGGGAATACAGTTAATCAGCTAGTGGTAATCAGATTACTTGAATACATTTCTAAATCTATTGTCATGATTCCACAATAGGAAAGCTATGTTTTCTACACCAGTATTACTTTCGAATTGCTGACTAATCTGAATTACACTGCAGAAAAACACATGCGAATCCGTCCCACTACAATGCCAATGTGTGCATCCACAAATCAACAAAAGTATAACCTTACCCCTGGCATTATGACCCTCTCCACATCTTTGATAATGTCATCATAATTATCAGGCTCCAGTGGGGCCTCAGTGGGGATCAAGGAACGAAGATACCCCGGTTCCACGTCTGAGCTGACCGGACGCTCCTCGATGTTCTCCAGGTAGTCGGCCACATAGTCCACCATCTCCCTCCCTCTGCGCCGAAACTCTGCTGCATCCATCGTGCCACTGGAATACAGCACAGAAGCATTTATTTCTCACCTTGGTGGTGGTGTATAACTCTCAAAAATATCTAATGACAGGTGTTAAATGTTGATAATAATTTTCCAGGACTAGATTAGAAGGTACAACAATAAAGCCCAAGTATTGAACCATTGATGGGTGAAGGCATTTAAATACACTCAACACGCATCAACAAGTCTCCAACCATAAAAAATCACACACCTGACAAATTAAGCACAACATTGTGTTGAATAACGTTATTTACTCTCTGTCTATATGCGTCCCCACCTACACCTAAACATACATTTAACCCTTCTGTTACCTTGGATGTCAATTTGACCAACATTTTACACACATTTGTTTTGGTTGTTTTTCGATGATATTGAGGCCAATATAACATTTTATGATCTTCAAAAAGCTTTAGGACCCTAACCTAACATAACCATAGTAGTGTGAGAACCACTGATAGTTCACATGACGTGGGGGAGGGGAAAATATGGTTCCCGTGAAGATATTGATTGGACCATGAAAGTGATACAGAGGAGAACGTGTCTGAGACTGATTGTGAGGCATCCTCCTGTGATGACAATGAGACCACCAGCAAACACATTACCTTCCAAAAATGGAAAGCTATTACGGTCCGTCCCCCCACTTGAACAACAGGGTAGACTTAGTCCCGCTAATGTCATCAAAATGGTTCCAGGCCCCACCAGAGACGCTGTCAGCCATGTCCGAGACATGAAATCAGCATTTGAGCTCTTCATAACACCATCAATCGAAAATAACATACTTAGAGAGGAGGCGTATGGGGACAGTTGGAAAGACTTGGATATGACCCTTCTCTTGAATATATTGCTTTATGGCATTCAGCTTGTTGCGCACAGACCGACAAAAATGCCCAAAAAACGATATCAGCAATCATCACCGGGTTAGTCAAGATAATCCGTAGACCCTGTTGTGAGCAGTTTAATGTACCAAAACTAGGCAATTTAGACTAAATCTATTTGGATGAGGAAAAATATGAAGTTTTGATCCTTTAATAAGAGCCAAGGGATCTTGGGCAAGTTAATTGGGTTGATATCATTCCCATTTTGTATTGATTTATAGGTAATAAGGGCTAGTGAAATATTGGTTTTGAAAGTGGCAATCAATTTCAATGGAAAACCACATATTTGTTGCAATCCCATTAAAACCATACATTATCAACAAGTTCAAACAAAGAAAAAAAAGTGTACTAAAAGCAGTTGAAAGGTCGCTATGTTCAAGACAGTAAAACTAGATAAACTATACTGTCTCGTATGATCCAATTCCACTATGAGGAGACATTTAAAATGGTTGGTTACTCATTAATAAAGTATTGATCAGTTATTCCCATAAATATGTCTTTTTAAAAGATAATGTATAATATAATGTTTTCAGAAAAGCAGCACGGACACACACACAGCCATGGTCCTTGACACGGTTTGTATAAGCTTGCACATGTATGTAAGAACCCTGGACCCTCTTAACATATTAAGCTAGTCTGATCATAGCTTAGTTTCCTTTCATTTTATGGACTGACATGAACAGAAAAGCTTGGCCAGAAAAAGCATTTTTACATCTAAAACAATCTATTCGTACAGATTGTTATAAACGCATTCTCTCACAATACAATCTGCCAAAGGACAATTTCATAAACCTGATTAAAAGCCTCATTAAGGTGTCTTAATAACTTAATGAATAAGGGAAGGATGCAGTACCATTTATCTGCTATGCATTGAAACTCGTGCTGCAACAATTCATCATTAACAACAAGCTTTAAACATATCCCTTTACAATACACTGACATGATGGTTATATACATTTCACATGGGCATAGCCCCTTGTTCTGTGACAGCACCTTCTCATTTATTCAACAAGTGTTTAACCCTGCATGTCTCTTTCCCTTGCTGAGAAGCAGAGCCCTTATCCTTAGCCTGATCTCAAATAGGATTAGACATGTTTGCATGTGTGTGCGTGTGTGTGCGCATACTTACATTTCAAAGTGAGAGCTTCAGACTGTGGATCTTTTCCGCTTGTTTAGCGTCCACAAATGGACAAATAGACAGGCACGTGGTGAGTGTGTTTGTGTGTATAAGCTGGACAAGAGACATTTTCTCCTTTTATCTTGCCACTAGCCACCCCCACCTCAACAACCCGACGAGACTAGCCAATGGGAGTGAGGCTCATGGTCAATACTAGAATTGATTGACTCACAAGTAGTTTCTGAAGCTGTGCTTCTACACTTACACACACACACACACCTGGCTACACTAGGAAAAGATACATGAATAATAATCAAAGAGAAACATATTATTTGTTATATCACTAAATATTGTGTATACTGAAATGTGCTGGTGATGCTAATGCTAATAACTCACTTCTCATTTGTAAAAAACAATATACACAGTATTTCTGTATTAGCTCCATGAAGTCTGGATGACTAACACCATCAATAAAATGTCTAATCATTTATTAATTAATTAATTTATTTTTATTTATTTATTAATAATATTCTAGTCTTTTTTGTGAATTTCAGTTTTCAAGGACATTCTAACGACAAAAGGGTTTTGAGGTGTGTCACTGAAAATAAATAATGTTTTAATATTTGTTTAACTAAATTCTGCATCTATGTATCTAGTGGCTGTCAAAGATCCTTAGCATTCCAGGTGCAGTGGACTGCTGTGAAGCGCCCGGGGAGACAACTGGTTGTTCAGTGTCTTGCTAAAAGACTCTTTGACATGTGAACTGGAGGACAGGTATCGAACTACCTTGTGGTTACAGAACGAGCACTCTACCCCATAACTCAGAAACAGGGGTCAAGACCTGCATAGTTGTCTCATTGATTGACCTTAATGGAGGCGTATTTTTTTTCTCCTCTTCATAAGAGTTTGATATTGTTATAACAGGTAAAATAGGTGGTCAATGGCCATTTTTCTGAGCCCCAGCAGCGGGCGATGATCCGAGATGATGGTGAATGCAGAGAGGCCCACATAGTGTTTGAATTCACGCACGGCCCATACTATGGCCCAGAGCTCCTTGTCGAAGATGGACCATCTTTTCTGTGTGTGCGTAAGAGCCTTGCTGGCATAAGCTACAACTCGTTCGGGCCCTTCCACCTCTTGAGCCAGTACTGCACCAACCGCGTTGGTCAGACATGTCGTTCAGCCCACGGCTTCCCTCTTTATTTATTTGTTCCCCCAAGTCCAGTTACTTTTCCCTCTTTACGGCAACCCCACATGGACATATCATCTCCAATACCAAAACACATTCTGGCCCACAAGAGATGGGTCTAAGAAGCAGTTTAGCCAATTACTGATTAAAGATAAAAATGAGTGATATACTATTTAACCTATCAGCATCCTAAAATAGGTTCAGCTTTGAGCCAAAGTCATCTGGCCCAAAGTTGTGCGCGCTCTCGTCAGGCGCCTTTTATTTCTTCTTTTTTTTTTACGACATGACGGCGAGCGCGAGTGCCAGCAGGAGCACTTCTCTTCCAAAGAGACCCGACCCGGTAAAATCAACAGGTACAGATCCAGCATGGACAGTTACGGGAGTAAGGGACATGAAGCACTAGTTGGAAGAATTAAGAAAACATGAAAACACCAGGACACACATAACTCCGTCAAGCAGCCATATTGGTCAAAGTGAACGTCACTAGATGACGGACACAGGATTGAGGTGAAGAAACACAATGAGGAGGTGGATAAAAACAGGCACACTTTAACCCTAACAAGGTTCATAGGGTCATCTTAATATTTAAACATGTTCTATTAGATTTTATATATATATTGAGACTATAATAGTGTAAATACAAATTGGACAGCATATATATATATATATATATATATATATATATATATATATATATATATATTAATATATATATTAATATACTGAATTGTATGAATGAGATGTCCTTATATCAGTGTTGGAATAAATGTTAAATATTTAACTACAAAGTAGAAATGCGTGTTTGATAGATTTTTGGCATTGAATCATGTTTGCTGAAATTGATTGGATGGCCCTACGTAAACAAAATTCCACCAGCCGCCACTGGTACCAGCACATATTGGTGTCACTGTCAAAAGAAATGAAATGACAGATAAAGCTACAAAAGAGGCAGGAAAAAATAGCTGCACTAATGTTGCAGTCGGCTTCGGTAAAGCATAAACCAAAAGTATTATTAAACAGAGGTTGCGGAAAGGTGGCAGAAGCAATGGGAGGAAGACAGAAAAGGACAATGATGTACACGAAGGAACAGGAGAGATAAAACAGGAATATCAAGATTTAGATTTTGACACACTCCGCGTAATGCTACTAAAAGTAGGACAACATGAAACAGGCAAATGCGACTATTGTGGGCAAGAGAAAACAATATAACATGTTATTGTACACCATCAACAATCTAAAGAAGAAAAAAGGCATCTAATTGGAAACATGAACAAGATAAAAGTACATTTACTTCATCAATACTGATCAAAATCAATAATATTAATAAAAAAACAAATATTATACAATTACAGGCATACTACCTAAAAGTAACAAAGACGTGGTTTGGAGAGTGTGTGTGTGTGTCACATGGTTGAGACTTTAACACCTGATGGGGGTTTGTGCTATTTAAACCAGTACAGGCTTTTCTTTTTACATGTAGGGTTCTCTTTTTGTCCCGACAGGGTAAGAAGTATCAAATAAATACCCACGACAGCAAAGTGCTGTCCAATTTGTATTTACACTATTTCAAGCTTTTATAGTCTCTTACACTCAACCATTTAACAGGTGACGTCAGTTAAGTCTCTGACGGTTCAGAGTTTAAGGACTTTGGGATTGTTGCTAATGATCTGGCTAGTACTGGGAGGAAAACCAGTGTTGATTTACTGTGGAGGTGATGAGGAGATTACTCACAGGTGTGTGTACAGAGCAAGGAGAGGTGGTGAGCGGATTGATGGCAGGTGTGTAAGTAGACTGGGCCCAGGTTGGGCCCGAGCTTTTCACGGGAGCCCCCCAGGGCTGTGTGCTCAGCCCTCTCCTGTTCACTCTGTACACAAACCACGGGACAGCAGAGGCAGGCCCAACTGGGCAGTTGGAGAGGAGAAGACCAGGGGAGGGCTCATAACGGGACAAACTAAATTTAAGGGGGGAATAAAATCCAAATAAAACATGTGTACAGAGTGAACAGGAGAGAAAAGCTCCAATCACAGGGGAGTCACAAGAACTATCAAGGAGGGGGATAATTCCATCTCCTCCTCTCTTCTCGCAGGACTGAGCCGTGAAAGGCCAGTCCACTTTCTGATGAGACTAGTCAAATAACATCAAAGTCAAATAACATGCGTTTATTTAATTCATTTATTTAGCATAACACAACTCATTAAAACATCCAGATTTGATTAACTTAATTCTGAATCAATATTACACCTGGTGATGCACTGCTATGCTATCATATCAGTCTTAATCCAATACTCACACAATCTGCTTGGTAAACATTGGTCCGCAATTTATTCATATGGTAATTGGTGCACTTAACATGTTACTAAGCAGAGAAACAAATAATAAATTAAGAGGAAGGCAAACATGGCTTCTTCACTCAAACTCTTTTCAAACTACAAGAAGACCAGAATCTCGAGGCGAAACCACAGCGCTGCACTGTCACCTACTGGGCATAGGTTAAAATACACTTCTGAGGAAGTTGGTATTATCGATCCTTCTATTTCCGCACGGTTATTGTCGACTAAGACAGTACTATTGAAAGTTCAGGAAATTACCAAATATCACAGAAATTCCTCATATCAAATAAACAAATGTGACCGTACATTTTGTTTGTGTCACACAGACATGAGATTTGATGGACACCAGATGGATTGGCGTTTTCTTTATTTCATCATTTGTTCTGTAACGTTAGTGAATCTCAGACAGTGTGGATGCTCTCAGTTCAGGGGTCAAGCTGGTAAACAGTTTAAAGGCAATCTCAGGGAAACCCATCTACAGACAAACATACCAAATACTCATATACCGATGTACAGCACTATAGTACAATCTAATATTTTAGAGTAAAACAATAAAAAATGTCCATTAAATAGGACAGTCTTGCTTAGAGAACAATATTCCATACAATGCAATCCACAAACAAACTATAGCCCTGAACATTATAAACTCTCAACTTTCAGAATGTTTGTGTAAACATTTTTTGGGGGTTGTTTTGCACACTGCAAACCTTCAAAGATGTAAATCTTTTTTCATATATTTTTTCAAACTTTAAGCCTTGGGACCCAACTATTTTTGCATGACTGATAATCCAAATGGTGTGACCCACCACGCCAAGGTTACATTCTCAGAAGGATCAATGCAGTGTTCTCACTGTGGGACTCACATCCACCTGGCTTCCTTTCCAGCAGCATTTACATATCACAAAATTAATCATTTGCTGGATTTATTGGTTCCACGTGCTGCAAAATTGTTCCCCCCGATAACTGCTAACATCAATCTAGCAATCAGCCCTTGTTATGCACTATCTAATGGAAGTTAAGAGGACAAGACTAGTAATGATAATAGTGAATATTGTTACGCATCTCAATCTGCAAAACAATAGTTATGACAACCAATGCACATGCAGTATTATTTGTAACACTGTATAACTCGATTCATACATCGTATACATACATAGCAGTGTGTCATCCTCAAGTTGGCACTTGTTTTTCACAGGCCCTCAATAAAGACAATAATGTGTTTTGTTAAAGTCATTAAAAGCCATAGCATAAGATGTGAAAACACTATTAATGTTAAAAGAAACTCGAGAAAAAAGGCATTTCAAAATGTCGTAAAATATCAGAATAGTATGTGAAAAAAACTATAGTGAGTCAAACTATATCTTACAAGTCTCAGTATGGTATGTTAAACAAGTCTGAGTATAATGTCTTATTATATTATTATGCCATCTTCCTGTATTCTGTTTGATGCTGCCTGTATCAATAACTCAGCGCAAAATTCAAGTAGAATTATTTAATCCAACTACTTCTTTCCCTTTTTATATTCATTCAAAATTGTCATAATTTTGAAGATTTATTTCCTTTTTTTTTCCATGGCTGTTCTTGAATTCAGTTTTATTGTTTGGAATGAGCAACTACCAAGCCTAGTCCTGGCTGTTTGATGTCCGGACAGGAAAATAAGACGGATGAAATAAGACTTCAGGCTAACCCAGCAACAGGAGGTCAGTGACTACATCTTTTCAGAGAGCTGGCTTCATTGTGGCTTCCCGAGTCAAGGTGCACTGGACAGAGGACGAGGGGGTGGACTCTGCGTTTACATCAATGTTGCTTGGTGCTCAAACAGTCGAAGTTCAACGACAATGTTTTCTTAGACTTTCTCACAAACAGACCCCAGGCAGTCTTCATGTTTGAGCTTTTCACGGGAGCCCCCCAGGGCTGTGTGCTCAGCCCTCTCCTGTTCACTCTGTACACAATACCACGGGACAGCAGAGGCAGCCCTTTTTTTTGCATGGCTTTTCTTGAATTCAGTTTTATTGTTTGTATATATTTTTTATTTTGGAAATATTGGAAAATTGTGTATTTGTGTATTGTTTATCATATGCTCTACATCTTTAATCTTTTACATTTTTGCTGTGCTGCAATAATTAAATCTAAAGGACAGCACAACACATTATAATGGATAATTATAACCCAATAATACAGCTCTAAATAAAGAATACAAATGCATAGAGACAAAAAAATCATAGTTTCTTTGTTTGTGAAAGAGGAATAGACCAACAATTCTTATTTTTGGATTTGAAAAAATAATTCCCTCTACATTGCATCTGTCCCTCTATGTGCCTTTAGGAATTGACATTCCACACAATAACCACAGTGAAACGAGGGTCCTGTAAAAGCCCATATTTTAACCATCATCCAAATGTACAGTTTTGTCTTAAAAAACAGGCAATATGACCTTGTCATACCGTGACCTTGTGTTTTACAGATCAAACTAATAAAAAAAATATATATATTTTTGAATAAAGTGAATGGACAGGCCATTACCGTTGACTGTAATCAGGGGCTAAGAATTAATCTAATACTGAATCCTCATCTGTATTTATAGAACGCATGACTTTGTCCTCAGGGATTAGGATGCTCAGAAGACTGAGCAGCACAGCGTGTTGATTGTGTGTCTGTGTGCGTGTAGGTGTGTGTGTCTATTCCTGTAATCTTGATTTTAGTACACTGAAGGGAAGGGACAGCTGGATTTGCACTACTCTTTCAGTAATATACTGGGAACAGAACCTGTAACGTGTCATGGCCTGTTTGAGCTATCGTTGTGTCCAGATAGAGATATTTCATACTCTCATCAGTGGTTTGGTTTTGTTAAGACCACGACACCCACTTCAGTCTTTTGTCGTGACCCTGATATATTGAAAATCTTTTAATGAGGATTTAAAAAGAGATCCAAACATTAGGCGGACTACAGTAGACTTTATTCAAATAAACTCACAGCCAAGCCAACGAGAAAAAACTTTGCAGTAACAGAGTCACACTTTGACACCTCATGAATTAACAACACGGTTTGGTGACGTCTAACCACACATTTACATATTTCCTGATGGACATATGGTACTGTGTGTGTATATATATATATATGTATTTATTGTGGATGTGGACAACTAGCAGGAAAGTTGAGGCTACGAAGTCAACAAGTCGTAGATGATGTGAAGGATCCTAGATTCCTGGTACACACAATGTTGTCCTGGAATGATCTTATGTGCAGTCAGGCGATATAAAATATATGCACCACTTAGATTTTAAACTCTATTTGATAATCAATTCATCTCTGAACACAGAAACATAATTATACACTATAGGGTGATTATGTTAAGACTGTGTCGCTAATAAATTCCATGTATAACTGATTGGGAATAAGCTTAATAGATAAACACACTGTAGACCCCCAAGTAGCACCATTTCATGCTCATGCAATGGATTTACGGATAAAGAGCGATTGTCTTGTACAGTTTTGGGAAATACTGGACCTCTGTGCTTAAAACACTATATGAAGTTATAGGAATTATTTATCCAAACATATGCCTGCCATTATATATTAACCACCACTAATTCACCTCATGACCTCTATATTAATAATAAATTAATGCACAATTGGTTTGCCTTATTCCTAGGAGCAATGTTTGGATTCTCGAACTTTAGAATCTATGAAGCCCTGTTGCACACCCACCCAGAGAACAACACCCATCAATTCATTCACAGACACACAATGTGCACTAAATTCACCCAAAACCAACCCATGTTTTGTTTTTCCACCCAGAGAACAATACCCACAAATTCATTCACACATACAATGTGCGATAAATTCACCCCAAACCAACTCCTGTGTTTTCTACGGGGGAAAAAAAACATGAGTGGCGTAGACAGAAATGATAGGTCCGCAGCGGGATGATTGCATTACATAATCATTAAAAAGTTAGCGAAAAAAGCAAAGTCAAGGAAGGGAGAAGTTGCAGATCGAAAAAAAAGCTAATATCCGGAACCTGCATTCTTTTCTTTTCATATACGTTTTGTAACAAGATATTTTCACACGCATTGACCCAACAAGATAATGACCACTGTTTACTATAACATGGCTGCGGACAGAAAGATACCTTGCTGCTGCTTGTTCATTCCCTTTATGACATTTGACATTTACAACATGGAACTCTGAGTTGGTGTCCTCACATCGGTCCTACTTTTTGCATTAGGGTGGACAGCCCCTTTCCAGCCTTTTGGTCAATGATTCTCTTGCAACAGCTCACAGGACAGCTGCGTGATGTGCCTCCATGCATGTTGGATGTGTCTCGAGTCGGTGCTGGGTGCGCAGATAGCGAAGCGCAGGACAAAGATGCCGGAGAGCTGGCAAGGCACCAGGTGGATCTCTCTGCTATTGGTGATCCTTTTTAGCAGGAGCTGGTTCAAATCATTGGAGCCCTGAGAGGAGAAAGATAAAAGGTTACAAAAATAAAGCTCACCTTGTTTAGATATTCAACAGACAGGATTGCTATTGGTCATAGTGCATTGTGTAGTGTTTCCTAACTAGAAGTTCTATATTCACCCCGAACTGTGTTGTCACCCATGTTTAGGAATGAGCCGATTAGTTTATTCCATTCATGCCATGATTTTTTTTTTTTAAATGACTCACACTACAACATTTTCTTCGTCGCTTCATAGCTCACCTGTAATTGAGTTGCAGATGACTATTTAGCCATTTGAAGGGTAGGTCATATGTGTAAGAAATACTGGGCCAGTACAATAGATACATATTTGGTGTCATTTTATGACAAACATTATTAAAATGAACTATAGACCTCAGCCAATGTAAACTATAATGTACCAAAAAGTACGAGGGAATCATTTTGTACAATTCTGCTGCTGCAGTTGAACCTCGCATGTCAGATCTATGTGTGCATCATATCGCAGTTCTTTAATGTTGGATGATTGTACCTTGAGTCTGAAGCAAACCAGTCCCATGACGACCTCGGCACAGATCTCAAACCTCTTGTCCGCTCGCACGAGACTCTCAAATTCTTTGGCCAGGGCCACTTGCTGCAAAGAGAAGACATAAATAATGTACTATGACTCATACGCCGTTTGTAAAATGTAGTGTGGATGTAGATAAAGGTACCCACATGTTTTAATTAGTCTGCAGAGATTAAAACCAATCATTTCTATGATTCTCACTAGGTGGCAGTGCTGTATCATTACCAAAGAGCCAAAGAGATCAGAGGACATTTTCAACTGATTCAGTCTGTACCTCTCTGACTGTATCCCCCGTCTATGAATTAAATGTAACCATCTGTAATTGTTGATAGCAGAACACATTAGATTGATAGAGCATATTAAGGGATAGTCGTACACACCGTGGTAGAAAGCACTGCCTATAGGCTACGTTCAAAATCAAGACTCTGCAACATGAAATAGTCTGAATCAAAATCTGTTCCCAGGAAATGTAAGTGCAGTCCTTTTAAATTTCAAATGACAATGTGCGATCAAACAAGCTCTGACAAACACATTTATCCGCTTATGATCAAATGGCCCACCTGGACATTGAAGGCATAGTAAAACACTAAGAATCGCTTTTGTCTTCTTAGCCTGAAATGAGCTCTTCATATCTACATAGAGAGCGTGTCCTCTTCACTGAGTCCTCCGTGTTGCACCGCCATTTCTCCAAAGTAGCCCAGTACAGAAAAAACTATTATTACATGTCATTTAGCTGACGCTTTTATCCAAAGCGACTTACAATAAGTGCATTCAACCATGAGTAAAAACTCCGAACAATGTACCTGAAGGCCACCATAGTTCTTCGACACACTTGTGTCGGTAACGTGAGCCTCAAAGTGCAAAACCGTGGTATCGAATCCATTGCTCTTAAAGTAGTATTATTATTAGGTTGGCTTCTGAACGAGGCGAACAGTGTTACCATGGTTTTGCACTCAGCAGCTCATGATACGACAGTCTTGGGAGGGGAGATATGAACAAAGGGGTAGTCAGCGGGTTGCAACCGGCAACCACACCGCCAGATGCCACCAAATCGTTACATACTGTCCCATTAAGGGAAAAGATACATGGTGGATCATTCAGTTGGACTCCTACCTTGCGTATATAAGCCTGCAGGCCTTGGATTCCATAGGAACGGAAGACAAACCACATCTTTAGTGAGCGAAATCTTCTTCCAAGTGGAATCTGCCAATGCTACAGGATGGAGGAGGAAGCGAGTAAGAGAGTGGTTATAGTTTTAAGTTCGGCAAATTTGAAGCCAACTGTGATTATTTGATTACTAGCTAATTGTAGAAACTAAATTAATATTGATTCATCTTACCCTATAATCTGTGATAATCCCTGTTGAAAGAAGAAACAGTTCAGGAATCAGTAAAAACAAATGTCACATCACAAAGGAGTAATGAAGATTGTGAATGGTGCATCATCGAGCTATTCTAGGGTCAGTCTGCATTCTCGTCTTTAGATTATCATACTGAAAGCAGATAGTAAAGCAACGGAAGAGAACCTGCACCGATGAAGGCGAATCACCAACGCTCTGACATTGAACATTTGCAGCTTACATTTTGATTACGAAACAAGCTGCAAATCCACATGTGGATGGACATCAGACAGCTGCACCCTGCATACCCACACCCTCCCACTGGTTCTCCAACACACTCTGCGGGCCCTTGCTTTGATCTGACTCGCCCATATCCCAAGGCCCTGTGAGGCTGACTGGCTGGCTGGCTAGCTATCGACTCTAGCTTCCCGAAAACGTTGGGCCAACCGTAATTCGGACCAGGTAGTCTTCCTTTTATGGGGGTCGCTCCTCCTAGTTTGAACCACCGGTCAGTATCCTGGCTAGGCTAATGTTAGCATTCAGTAGCCAATCAGAGGCAGAGTAAGGGTAGGTATTCCTGCAAGGCATACTGTTTAGGCGGGCCCTCACGGATCACAAATACATTAAATTAGCTAAACTACAGGTAGAAAATAATTACAGAACTGTATCACAAAAGACAAACTGTTTACACACACACACTTTTCACTAGCCTCAAACCTTGTTGACAGAATGCATTCCCTATACCCAAGTCGAAACACTGAGAAATCTCCTCAAGCTCCAGAGCACTCTCACACACATACCTGTCTAATTGTCACACATTTATCTTGATGCCTGTGTTTATCTGGTTTAGGCTACACTACACTGGTACACTAACCACCTTCCTCACGATGTGAACAGTAAACAAGTTCACAACTGTTCATTTTTGCCACTATGTTATGCAATAGACCCCAGATTTATCCGACCTGATCTGTGATCATGAATTCAAATACTTAAGTGAAATGACTCAACCTGACTCCTGGTTTTCGTGTTTCAGGTAGAGTGGGTCCACATTGAAGGCTCCAATGATGTCCTCTCTCTTCTTCACCCTGTTGATTAGATTCGATTCAACTTCAAACTCATTGCAATGAGCACAGATACTAAGACAATAAAACTAATAGTTAATAGGGGTTGAAAAAAAATCTTTACACCATATATTACATAACCATTTAAAATAAATACCAGATATAAAACCTTTAGATATAAAACATTTTCCTTCCACACAACATTTTTCCTTGAGGTTTGAAACCCATCTGTCTCCTTTTGCAGAGCATTTGTTCAATGCTGACAAAATGGGCATCGGGGAGGCGTAGCTCTATTTCTACTGTAAAAATGTAATGTAGATGGACTACTCTTTGTTACTTCATGGGACCATGAGAGCCTCGTGGTAAATTGTTAAATGAAAAAATATTTTAAATATCATAAATTAATTCCATACAATGCATGTCTCCTCCTCCAAAACAAAATGTTGCTCTGCCATCCTGTTGACATGCTATTGTTTCTCCAGTGTGTGAAAAGCTTCTTTAAATACTTTAATGACTCGTGAAGAACAAAAACCACACCACACATTTCTAATAGCAATCTCCACTACCAGTTTGCTTGAGAAACAGGTAAACAAATGTGATACATTTTTGTGATTTAGACACACTTAATTTTTTTCATATTTCATGTATTGAATGTTCAAACATTCCCTGCTTACTCATCACGCTTGAATGAGAGTTTGCCAATTGGGCACTGAAACTTACGACCAGTTTGGTCTCACACAGTATATTAAAATGCATAACTTACCACATTGTAGAGCAGTCAAAGTTGACTAAAAGCCATTTGTGTGGGCTGAAGTTGAAAGAGTCTGCAAACTTTAAAAGAAACAATAATGAAGTAATGATAATGATTCTCTGGAATAAAAAAGGTATGATGCAAAAAAAAAATATCAGTAGCTTTCAGTCAAGTCTGCATATTCTGCTGTATATTTTTTACCAAGATCTAAGAAGTTGCCAAGAAGAAATAGAAATGGAATAATTGTTCATGAAAGTGCTAATATTTTCTAATGTTTCAGCACAGCTTGAACAATGTGTTTTGGCCAACACACACTCAATAATACATCTTAATTTTCCATTACTGATGCAGAGACAACCTTTTCACCAACAGCATTATCTGGACTAAAGCAGACACGATTTATTTGAAATGCAAAAGAGGAACATCCAGCCAACAGCTCACAGAGCACAAGAAAAATAACCCTTTCCTGGCCGAGGTTTAATCAAAGGGAGAAAAACCTTTCCTTATCATCCGTTTGTTGGCTATCTCTTGTAATATCCGTTTCTCTACCTCCACAAATGCAATAACACAGCGTAAAGAGACAATGTGAGACAGACTCCTGGCTGACAGTTGCCATATTGACTGATTTAACCTTTTGAAAACCAATCTATTGTTTAGGTTTCTGCTTGAAACTAAAAACGATGTATCTCAGCAACCACAAAGGCTATTTGATTAATGTGTTATAATAAAAGGCAACCCATGTGTGCTTTTGTTCAAATGTGTAAATATTAGTATATTTGTTACTGGTTAAGAGTACAAAAAGATGAAAGAATTGAATTTTCAGGTTTGCCTAGGGAAAAAAAGCACTTTCTGTCAGGATATGTAGTGTTGTGTCGTGTCGTGTGTCGTGTTTCCTGTTTTATTTTGAAGTCCTTGTCTCTCGTGTCCTCTGTTTCTCTGCACTTCCTGTCCCTGTGATTGTCTGCCCTGTCCCTGATTGTTTCCTCCTGTCTCCAATCACCTGCACCAGCCCTCTGTATTTAAGTCCCGTTCGTGTCATTCCCCTTGGTCGGTTCGGCTTGTCTAGATCATGTGTGTGAGCCTGTTTTGTTTGAATCCTGTTGAGCATTAAAGTAGCCTTTTCCAGTGTTGACGGTGTTTGGGTCCAGTGTCCTGCAGCTGCGCACATAACACTTTCAGGATGATTATCTCTTCGAAGGATGCAGAGAAAAGGTCACAGAGATCATAGCAACATATGTGAACAGTCTCTCTGCAAAGTTTGACTTTGCAAAAGTAAAGCAGAACAAAGATAGAGAGGTTTTAGTACAGATTAATTAGGCAAAATGGGCATTTGGGCACCATCTGTGCAACATTTGTGACTGCAAAGCGCTAAAGCGATTCATGTTGCTGTGTTCTTTAGGTCATATCTCGGTGATGCTTTGGTGCAGAAGGATTTTCTAAAGATGTTTAGAATCCTCTTGATCTTTGCTATCTGTCTATTTCTGATAGCACCGAGCTACGAGTTGCTAGTTCCGAAAACGTGCTGTGGGCTGACAAAATGATGATTATGATATTTTAATAATTTTTTCAGTTGGTGTTTGAGTTGTGTGGAAATGGCTTACTGATTCTTGTAGCCCAAGTTTTCTGTTTAATTTTATGTATAACATCAATATATTTGCTCATATTTATTGTAGTGTTTTACACAGTCTAACTATAATATAAACCATGGCCCCCTAATTGGTTTATTGCACAACCGTGTCAAAACTCTGTTGTGTTAAAGTGTTCATGCACTGTGTGAACATGAATGCGTGTTTTTAAACACCTCAATGCCATTCAACAAAGGCCGAAATTCAGGACAGATGAATGCACTCCCTGCATATGCTGCATCAATGTGCATCCACACATTTTCCTTATTACCTGGAACACACACAAAACAGAGGGGTTATTAACATCCGTAAAATGATTACTTCTGGCAATACAAGCACTGATTTCTACAAACATATATTCATAACACATCAATCTATTAATTGAAGTTATCTGATTTTAGGTAGGTATTATTCAGGATCATTACATATACCATGACACCCTTATGATTTGGATGTTCCTTCTAAATACCCTAGCCTCAAATCAAAGTGTGTGTTGTAAAGCTAATACAGCTAATAGGGCATGACAATGCTTTTCCTCTTGTAAAACAAAAACAAAAAGTGTATTCTGATGCAAATGTTAACTCACAGATTGGCCCCAGTTCGGTAATATTGTCAAAAGCACAGGATGCCGTGGTACCAAGGGTCGCACAGAACTGAAAGACACCAACATACAAATCATCAACACCCTAAAGTGCTGGGTTACCCGTGCCATGTTCTTTCTTTCTCAATGTCACAGATTGGATCTTAACAAGGTTGAAAAAACAATAAAATACAAATTCACAGTTATTGCAGCTACTGTAACAAATGGTTTTCGTACAAACACAGATACAATTAGTTTATTCAAAAGGTAGATCCGGTCGTCACTTATGATACACACAGATGATTCCAATCTGCTGGACCATTGTAGCCTCCTGAATATATTATTCACAGGAATTATTGTCCTTAACCAGATACTTTAGGTTCAACACAAACAATGTTATCCTTCAGCAGAAGCCTTAGGGTGTGCACAGCAGCATCACACATATTGTATCATTGTATTTGACTGAGCAGGTGTGTAAGTGTATAGCAACAGAAAGTAATGACTGATGAAAGTAAAAAATGTATCATATCTAATGATGGAGTTGATTTTTGTGTCTGTCTTTGTGCAATAGCTTTGTGATAGTCGGCTGCATGGATGCAGATTTGTGTCTTCTTACGTAGAAAGGGATGAGTCCAGCTGCTTTGTCCTCCTCCAGCATCTTCTTAAGCATGCTTCCTCTGACAGCATAGGTGCTATCTGTGGGAACCATCCTAATGGTCACGTCTCCAATCAGAGAAGCACGCTCCACTGAGGAATGAGCCTTCGGAAAGATATGCAACATATGTGAAATATCTGCGGTTGCTAAGAAGACAAATCTTAACAGCTTATTTCTTATTCATGGTTAATGAATGATTTTATATGGTTATATTGTGGAGATAAGCCTGCACTAATTATCTACAATATAATACTAAGCAGAAAGAAATACACACAAGACACAAGGCATGTGCACCCAGAGATTAGATTTGAATGGTGTTCTTCAGTAGAAACACCATCAACTGTTCTCCCTATAAAAGGTCTGTGTGGCCCTCAGGCGACTTCCTAACCCAATCACAGTCAGCCTGGTATTAAACCTGACCAGAGCTAGCTACTGCCTGAATGACTCTCTGTCTCACAAAATCACTGAATAACTATGTCATTGTTACTGAACCTTGTTGACTGAGACAATATCTGAGGAAGTATTAAAAACGCATGAGTCAAGTCAAAAATGTGGATCGAATTAGAATGAGACTTAGCTTAGCCTTTGCATTAACCATGGCAAAAGTGAGATTGTAAATATTTCTTTGTGCTTACTTGCTCAGAGGTGTACGCCACCAGTTTGGATCGGATTTCACCTTCTGATAATTCGGAGTTGGCGGCTCGAATCCTTCTGAGTGTTTTACAGCGGGCAGCGAGCAAGGCCATCAGGGTTGCCTCACTGGCTGATCCCTGTTGGAGAATGAGAGGGAATTTGTAAAGCACTGCCTCTCCACTGTTTAAACCAGACTTAATAGTTTCCTGTATTTACATAATCCTACTTTTGGTATAATTTGATACAGAGTACAGGTTGTTGCATCTTATTAATGTACCGTTGCATTGGGAGCAGCTGAGTGGATCTAGATATATATCTGAGAAGGAATGGAAGAAGAAAAGAAGAAAAGTATTGTAAATGTAGTGGGGAACGCTCCCCAGAGAAGGAAGGGTAGGGTTTTGAATGCAGCCCTCAGACTGGCTCCTCCCCAATCAGCGCCAGCATATAAAAAGGCACCTGTTGTCATTGCCTCACTCCCTTTTGGCCCCTGTCCTTGCCATGTGGTAGCTCTTGGTGAGTTTCAGACATTCTTTTATTGTCATGCCATCTGACTACTTACTCCATATGTGAGGTGGTAAGTGGTCACAATCTTTGTATTATTTTGGAGCATGGAGTTACCTTTTGATCTCTGTTTATAAGTGAAGGCGAGATGAAGCTTTCCATCCAATTGGTTCACTCATGGGCCGAAGCTTCATGATGCTTAATTTGCTGTACTGTACCATCAAGTGGACAATAAATGTAAAACAGGCAGAGTGACACCATGACTTTGGTGTGTGTGAAGCTTTGAATTGAATAAATGAACAAATGATGTTTATGATGCCAATACATACATTATGAACTTATTACTATGGTGTCTGTCTTTTTAATACAATGGCGGGGTCAAAATGGAAAGTGGAAACAAATTGGGGAGACTGTGCTTATGTTACTATGGACAACATTTTATTAATATTTATATACTTCTGGTTTGTTTTACTAAACACTAGGAATGGGCGGATGAAGCCTTTTGAAGCATTGAGGCTTTCTTCCCATTTGTACCGAAAAGGATTCGAAGCTTCACTTTGAAGAAGAACAGCGATATCTGGTGGCAGACTGAAATTAATAATAATAATAATCCATTTAATTTATATAGTGCTTTTCTAGATACTCAAAGACACTTTACATTATACACCATAGACACAGCTACGGGGAGCAATGCAGGGTTAAGTATCTTGCTCAAGGACACATCGACTAAGGCGGGGATTGAACTGCCAACCTCTTGATTGAAAGACGGGCATGCTAACCACTGACCCACAGTCACCCGTCAAAATTAAAGCAGCCATTTGACAGTGTGTAGAAACACTATCAAAACACCTCAATGTTTCAATCTCACATTTCTGCAGTAAAAGTCAATGAAAGCTGCATGTTAATTCATAGATTTGATGTTGTATACAACCGTTATCGATGTTGTTTTTTACATTGCAATAAAACTAAATGCTGGTCAATAATATGAAATGACGTGTTCGGAGTGCTCAATTTCTCTGCACTGATCACAGGCTTGTCGTGGCGACTCTTGGGCTGCGACTCAAGTCCGCGAGGTCGTCGGCTTCCAGGCAAACTCGCTTGGATGTTGGTAGGCTCCGGGACGAGGGGGTAGCTGAGGAGTTTGCCCCCCAGACTTGGGGACGGTCTTGGAGGGCTGGGTGCTCCGGGGTGGCCCTGAGGAACAGTTGACAAGCTTCAAGACTAAAACTCTGGAAGTGGCGGCCGAGTGCCTTGGAGTTTCGCATGGGTCGAGGAGGTTTTTTTTTTCTCTGCGGCTGATCGGAAGAGTCTAAGATCAGAGCCCGCTGGGCCGAATACTTTGAGCGTCTTTACCAGGCAGACGCTCCGTCTCGTGGATTGGACGATATGGATGCTGTGCCTCTGCCTGCGGACCCCCCGATCAACTGTGTGCCACCTTCGCTTGCTGAAACGTGAGCTGTGGTCAAGCAGTTGAAAGGGGGTAAGGTATCCATTCTGAACCCCTCAAGGCTGGAGGTGATCCGGCACTCGTGTCCTTGCATGCAGTCCTGTGCTCTGTTTAGAGTACGGAGATCTTCCGAACTGACTAGTTCCCCTGACTAGTTCCCCGACGATCACCCTTCCCAAGGCCCCTCTCTGGAAGGGGAAGGGTGATCGCCGGGATTGCAACAACTACAGGGGTGTGACGCTGCTCTCTGTACCAGGCAAGGTTCTGGCGAGGATAATTCTGAACAGGATTCGCCAGCACCTGCTCGCGCACCAGCGCCCAGAGCAGTCTGGCTTTACACCCAAGAGATCAACGATAGACCGTATTCTAGCGCTTCGGGTCCTCAGTGAGCGCCCGCATGAGTTTCTGTGTGGCCTGCTTGCAGCCTACGTTCATCTCCGTAAGGCGTTTGACTCGTTGAACCGGGCTGCTTTGTGGCGGATCCTTGAGCTGCGCGGAGTTCCCCCAAAGCTGCTAACCCTGGTATCTTTTTCAGGCAGGCCTATGCCTGACGTGTTCCCCTCTGGGTTGCTCTGCTGCAGACTGTTCTGCTTTTAACTGTGCTGCTTTTTAAATTGTGTCCGATTTTTAAATATGTTGTACGGCGACCTTGAGTGCCTTGAAAGGCGCCTTATAAAACAAATGTGTTATTATTATTATTATTATTATTATATCAAATCTGTACTCCGGGGCTGTGAGCGCGGTGAGGTGTGGAGACAGTATCTTTGACTTCTTCCCAGTAAGTGCGTCAGGGATGCGTCCTAGCACCCACACTGTTCAACGCGTGCATGGACTGGATACTTGGGAGGATGTCGGTGGCAAGTGGCTGCGGGGTTTCGTTTGGTAATGACAGATTTTCAGATCTGGACTTTGCCGACGATGCAGTCATCTTCGCAGAGTCATTAGATGTTCTCACTGGGGCCCTCGTGTCGCTGGGTGAGGAGTCAGAACCGCGGGGACTGCGTATCTCCTGGATCAAGACCAAGGTTCAGGCTTTCAATGATGTCTTGGATGCGACTGTCGAGTCTGTTCCTGTGTGTGGCGAGAATGTTAAGTTCACGGAGACATTCACTTACCTAGGCAGTGTTGTCCATGTCTCTGTTACTTCGGTGGGATGGGGCTGGGATGAGTGTCCGCCTTGAGGATGGCCATACGGAGACCCTGGGAGAACCGTCGGAAGGTGAACGCAGCAACGTGCTGCCTTGGCGCATGCCCCCATACCTGACCTGATCTGGATCAACACCCCTTATCCTTAAGAGCAATTGCAGTTTCTCTTCAGCTAGGAACTTTTGCAACAGGTTTCCAAAGCTTATTGGTGGTTGGTGGGGGAAATCAACGTGAGCTGGTGGACTTTAAATAAAGGCTGCCAGGTTAAAAAAAAAAGGAGAAGCCTACATATTTCTCCATCGATCCTACTTGGATCTTTGTCACAGCAGAATGGTTGAAAAATGTAAACCACTCATATTTATACATTATGCCCACAAACAGGCAATCATATTGAGCCCCATGAGGGTCACCGCAAGATATTTTGCGTTCCCTCGCAATATCTTTTGCATTCTCATGCAAATAATTGTGTGTTCTTTCACAATACTTTGTGCTACTTTTTGTGACGAGGCCTTAAGGGAGGGCGAAATGAAAGGGAACCAACAACGGGACTTACACCCCAAGAAATATAAGTTTAACAACCCCAATATATAGTTTGAGAAGTGTTAAGAACACAGATTTGTTACTGATATTTGGCCAGAGACGTGTTTAGTAGAGATGGGAAAACGATACCAGAGCTCCGAAGCTTGAGTCAGTCTACTGAACCGCCGTGTGTCGACTCCAAGTATCTGAGCTTGTATCAAATGACAACGGTCACGTTACTGATGACGTCCGAAGCGTCGAACGTCACAGGTGCTTCACGTTTCATTGGTTTTACATGTTTGAACGTTTTGGTGCCTAATGCTGCATTCACACCAAAAGCGTTGTGAATATTCGCAACGCTTTTGGTGTGAACGCAGCATAACTCTGCTACATACTGAGTGTCAATCAACAATGTGGGGTTTGAGAGAGGAGATTGATAGAGAGAATTGTGAGTTATGGTGAGTATTGGAGGAAAACTGTGTTCACCAGTATCTGTTGGCATACAACTTTAAGGCCTTAATATACAGAAAATGTCCATATTGCAAGTGTTCCTCTATTGTCTAGTGGGTAACACATACGCATGATAGACTTTTCCGTTCTGAGAGGGGGGAGGGGGTCGAATCCCATCACGAACACGTCATTTCATATTATTGACCAGCAGTCTCCAACGACCATCCACAAGAACATGGTCGATCTCCTTTGCCACGGTGCCAGTGTTTGAATTCCAAGTCCAGCGTCGTGGCTTAGAGCGCTCGAACCAAGATCCAGCGATCCTAAGCCCTCGACCTTTAGCAAAGTCAAGGAGCATAGAGGTGCTTTCATCCCTTAGCCCAGAGCCATGGGGACCGACACATGTTTCGTAGCCAACTGTGTCAGTACCGCATTGAAGTCTCCCAGGACAAGGAGGGTGTCCGTGGACAACCATCAATCACCGAATTGAGTTTGGAGTAGAATGCCTCCTTCACGGAAACATTACTCACCCCGGTCGGAGCATACACAGAGACCAGAGATATCACCCCTAAGGAATGGGTAATTCTCAGCATCATGATACGCTTGTTGACAGGAGTGACCTCCACCACCATCGGAGCCAACCGATCGGCAACGGCCACAGCTACTCCCTGGGTATGGTAGCCATCGGAGCGGCCAGACCAGTAGTAGGTGTATCTATCCACACTGATCTCACCACTTCCAGGCCGCCTCACCTCAGAGAGAGCCGATATGCCAATGCCCAACCTGATCAGCTCCGAAGATAACAGAGGCAGGTGATCGTCACTCCGAAGTGACAGGACGTTCCAAGTGCCCACCCGGACGGACCGCCTCAGGTTCAACCGAAAGAAACGCCGGCCTGCGGACGACACCTCTGCACCACCCGGGCAACGCACCCCTGAATCCAAACCAACCCGGTCGCTCCGTGGTTTCCCCCCAGTCGGGCGATGAGGGTCCCGAGGCGAGCTTTGCCCCGTCGCCTTCATGTGTCGCGCAGCCCGACGACGACAGGCGGGAAGTCTCAGTGACTCACATGTGGGTGTAACAAGGGAAATCTATTGTCACCAGAAGGTTCTTTTTGAACCTGCTATAAGGTTTATAATAATAGTCTTGCTACATATTGAAAAGGCAATTTCCTGCCAATTTTCAGCTGAATCAGGGAGAGAAAATGACGACAAATGTAAATTGGGCTGCACGGTGGTGTAGTGGCTAGCACTGTCGCCTCACAGCAAGAGGGCCGCGGGTTCAATTCCCGGTCGGAGCGGTCCTTCTGTGTGGAGTTTGCATGTTCTCCCCGTGGCAGCGTGGGTTCTCTCCGGGCTCTCCGGCTTCCTCCCAGAGTCCAAAGACATGCTGCAGGTTAATTGATCTCTAAATTGCCCATAGGTGTGAATGTGAGAGTGAATGGTTGTATGTCCCTACATGTGCCCTCGATGGACTGGCGGCCTGTCCAGGGTGTCCCCTGCCTTCGCCCTATGTCAGCTGGGATAGGCTCCAAAGCCCCGCGACCCTAATGAGGATAAGCGGTATTGAAAATGGATGGATGGATGGACAAATTAATAGTACACAAATTGCTGATGAATATGTTTTCAGGGAGACCTCAGTTGTGAGTTCCTGTAAGCCTATAAAATGTCATCCTTTGACTTAACACATGTTGAAAACCACAGAAGAGTATGAATGTTAGAAGGGTTAGTTTTACTCCTTTGGCTGCCAGAAAACCTTTCACACAAAATAAACTTACCTGGATGACACCACCTCCGCGGCCATGAGTCCCGGTTATAAAGTAGTCTGGCAGCTTTAGCATCTTCCCCAGCCAATCTAACATCACTGTCTCCAACTCTGTACAGGCTGGGCTGGCAGCCTGAAAACACATGCACACATATAAATATGAACTACATATATAATAAAATACAGTGTTGTATACAGAGACACAGCAAAGTGTTTGTTACCCAGGTGAATCCAATACAGCCAAGGCCTCCACATAGCATGTCAGCCAACATGGCAGGGTAAGAGGTAGAAGCTGGAAAGTAGGCATAAAAGTATGGACTGTTCCAGTGGGTGATCTGGAAAAAAGATTAAACATGTAAATAATTAATTAGAGAAGAAGACCTTATCTTATAGTTCGTCATTAGGAGCGAGTGCTTGCCAAAATAACTATTGTTATATATTACAGTTTTAGTAATAGTGAACAATGCTCCTCACTCTCGGTAGACCGGATACCACAGTAGGTGCTTTTCACAGACTGGCACCTCTTGAACCACAAATAAATGTAAAATGCTAAACGTAAAAGCTGTTTTATTGCAATAGAAACCTGTATGCGCAGCCTTCTGAGTACATTTTAAATAACTTACAACAACATTGCGTGCAATAATCTTCCACCTTATCTTCCCCTCTGTCGCTCTCTCTCTAACACACTCATGGCACTTGATTCCATTGTATCTTTCCTTGTCCTTCCTTGGTTTACAGTATAACTGTCCTATCAAAAGGTGTAGTAAAGCTTAGTAGTAAAGTTGTATATATTAATATGAAAGAAATTCCCAACTTTCGGATCAACAATACTAAATGCAACATTAATAATTTGAAGATTCTATTTCCCTTCATATAAACTATGCGATGAAATATATTCAAATCAACTGCTGCTGGGTTAAAAAGCTACTTGCATCATGGGATTTGGAAACATCTTTGCTTTATTAGTGTTATAGTAAATTACTTAAGTGATTTGAACACATGGACATATTGCCTTAATAGTAATGCCACTATTTTTTGATAAGGGAATACAGTTAACCCTGTAAGACCCCTGGTTGTAATATTACAACGTCACTTTTATCTCTCCAAAAAACACATTTGCAAAAACGTTTTTTTGGGGAAAGACCACATTTACATAGTCAATGGGTCCTATTGTCTTGCCTTGTGTAGAGCATTTTATTACAGCATTAAGGTAAATCTGCACATTAGCTTGCTTCAGCCTAAACAACACACAGCATTGACTCTAGCGTTAAGGTCAGGTAAGTTTGCGCCGAGTTACGAGAGCCCAAGGCCGAACTCAGAAGGGAGCGCCCGGTCCCAGCACACACACTGCCCTTATCATTGACTAGGGCAAAGGAGAGGAAGATACACGGTGGCATCCCAGCCGTTAGTCAAGGGCACCCCATCCTGCAGACTGGATTATGCCAGCCCCGACCATGCCCCCACCCTTGCACCCCGACAACTTGCACAAACACTGATAAGAAGAAGCCGGGACGTGAGCCGGTGTGGGTGGAAAATACCCAGTGCTCCTACCGGACGACTTGGAATAAACCATGCCCCGTCTGCATAATTTTTGACTTTTAACCCAATAGGACCTCACAAGAGGAATCCTATATGAAGCTTCCGCACACTCTGTTTAAGCGCCTTTTCCTTGGACACTCAACCCTGTTGGATGTTCAATTTGGGACCGTGCACGTTTAACTGTACGGGAGCATTAACTCTGCTTTTTATTACTGAATAAATATTTAGAAATAACTTTAGTTCACCGGACTCCGTTTGCTCATTAATTGTTGGGTTGTACTCCACAACACTTGCAATGCTATTGGATCGTAAATGTGTATATAGGTCTGGCCATAAGGCCATGAACTCACTCTACCTGCAAACTTTTCTCCTTGTTTCATTCAACTGGATATATCAACATTGAAGTAAGTAAATTCCATGAAATATTTTTTGGGGTGATTGTTAGAATATGTAGTTCATGTAAATACTAAGTTATTGTGGAATTAATGCATCACATTAGATTTTCAGCTTGTTATGTCATTGTTGTAATTTTACAACGTTGGGTGAAAATGGTAGCTAAAATAGCATGTGCACCTTGCACACTACATGGAGACATTCCACTTCTTGGATGTTCAGATACAGGATAAATACTTACAGAAATATAATGTATTTGATGATTCACACTTTACAAATGGGTTATTTGTTATAATTTTAAGTTTAGACCAGATTTTAATCATTCTAAATGGGTTATAACCCTATGTTATTTCTATGTTCGCAGTGAGATAGTCAACTGTTTTTTTTATCTGGACTTTGTTGGTTTGCCCAAATATCTCTTTGTTACACAAGCCAGATAATGTTTGTAGAATGCTTTAGAGGATGGTTCTTCAGGGACAAGTGTAAATGTTTTTGAATGTGGGTTTCCATGTATGGTGCATTGTTCAGGGAGAGGTGTAAATGTTTTTGATTGTGGGGGTTGCATGTATGGTGTATTGTTCAGGGAGAGGTGTACATGTTCTGGAATATGGGGATGTAAGAGTTCTGGGGGTGTTGTATTTTCCTTTTGTAAATGTAAGTAGAGAGCACATTAGGCTAGCCAGACAGTATTGTGTCCCATCAGTGCAATGTATTGCCTGAATAGGATTAATTTGCATTGTAATTAGTTATACTTGAAATTTTTTTTTTACCATTTTCTTTTTATTCCAGTTTTTATCTTTTTAAAATAAATTATGATTCATAAAAATAACTGTTGGGTGATTATTATTAATTAAATGTACTGTAGTGCTTTGTAAGCAATACACACTCCAAATTAACCATTAGTTTCCCTAAAAACGTAATTAATTAATCCTTCATTATCTGCATCAGAAGACTCTTACAACATCATCTGACTTTTAAAAAAAAAGATGTAGATATTATTTCTATGCTTGGGTCTTACAGGGTTAAGCAGCTAGTGGTAGTCAGATTACTTGAATACATTTCTAAATCTATTGTCATGATTCCACAATAGGAAAGCTATGTTTTCTACACCAGTATTACTTTCGAATTGCTGACTAATCTGAATTACACTGCAGAAAAACACATGCAAATCCGTCCCACTACAATGCCAATGTGTGCATCCACAAATCAACAAAAGTATAACCTTACCCCTGGCATTATGACCCTCTCCACATCTTTGATAATGTCATCATAATTATCAGGCTCCAGTGGGGCCTCAGTGGGGATCAAGGAACGAAGATACCCCGGTTCCACGTCTGAGCTGACCGGACGCTCCTCGATGTTCTCCAGGTAGTCGGCCACATAGTCCACCATCTCCCTCCCTCTGCGCCGAAACTCTGCTGCATCCATCGTGCCACTGGAATACAGCACAGAAGCATTTATTTCTCACCTTGGTGGTGGTGTATAACTCTCAAAAATATCTAATGACAGGTGTTAAATGTTGATAATAATTTTCCAGGACTAGATTAGAAGGTACAACAATAAAGCCCAAGTATTGAACCATTGATGGGTGAAGGCATTTAAATACACTCAACACGCATCAACAAGTCTCCAACCATAAAAAAATCACACACCTGACATATTAAGCACAACATTGTGTTGAATAACGTTATTTACTCTCTGTCAATATCCGTCCTCACCTACACCTAAACATACATTTAACCCTTCTGTTACCTTGGATGATATTGAGGTCAATATAACATGCAATTTTATAATCTTCAAAAAGCTTTAGGACCCTAACCTAACATAACCATAGTAGTGTGAGAACCACTGATACTTCACATGACGTGGGGGAGGGGAAAATATGGTTCCCGTGAAGATATTGATTGGACCATGAAAGTGACACAGAGGAGAACGTGTCTGAGACTGATTGTGAGGCATCCTCCTCTGATGACATCTCACCTGCAGCCCATCCCCTCATAGTCACTCCCTATTTAGGTGCCCTCACTTGCACTTGTCCTCTGCCAGATTGTCTCGTTTTCCGACCAAGTTCTGCAGTGTTTAGTAGTTTGTTTCTCTGTTCCTGTATGTTCTGTTCCTGCTGGAAACTCAGTAAAGGATTATTATTAGTGATGGCAAGATGAAGCTTCCAGAAGCATTGAAGCTTTCCATCCAATTGGTTCACTCATGGACCGAAGCTTCATGATGCTTCATTTGCTCTACTGCGCCTTCAAGTGGACAATAAAATGTAAAACGGGCAGAGTGATTATAACGACACCATGACTTTGGTGTGTGTGAAGCTTTGAATTGAATTAGTGAACAAATGATGTTTGTGATGGAAATACATGAATTATGAACTTATTAATATGGTGTCTGTCTTCATAATACAATGGTGGGGTCAAAAGGGAAAGTGGAAACAAATTGGGGAGACTGTGCTTATGTTACTAGGGACAACATTTTATTAAATTTTTTTTTTAGCAACATGTCCACAGTGTTGGGCTTATGAAAATACCCTTTCATAGGGCACAGATAAAGCTGGGGTAGAGAGAATATTTAACAATGGTGCATACCTTATTAAGAGCTAACAGCTCAAAATGTTCATCTCCTCTTTCTTGCTGGTTCAATCGCAAAAAAAGAAGCTTGAATACTTTGCAAACAAATGCGCAATAAAGTCCCAAGTCCACAAAATGTGATTGGGGAATCCGTTGCGTTTCGCTGCCCCTTTTATTTCGAATCGCGCACCAAATACAAACCATTTTCTGAATCAGTCACGTGGTACGGCCGGCTCGCGAGGCTTCGAACGTCATCAACACAAGCCTCGATACACGCTTCACACAAATCTTCCTGGATTACTCGACACCCGCTTTGAGGCCTCGACACGAAAGGACACATCACTAATTATTATCCGTTACCTCTGTTTTGTGCGTCGTGCTTGGGTCCCTGGTCTTCGCTCTGTGACACCTGTTGTCTCTCAACCACCAGCATGTGTCTCTCAACACAATACCTTCCAAAAATAGAAAGTTATTACGGTCCGTCTCCCCACTTGTCATCAAAATGGTTCCAGGCCCCACCAGAGATGCTGTCAGCCATGTCCAAGACATGAAATCAGCAGTGGAGCTCTTCATAACACCATCAATCGAAAATAACATACGTGACACATTTACAGGGGAGGTGCATGTATGGGGACAGTTGGAAAGACTTGGATATGACCCTTTTATTGAATATATTGCTGTATGGCATTCAGCTTGTTGCGCTCAAACCGACAAAAATGACCAAAGAACGATATCTCTTTTCAGAAATCATGACCGGGTTAGTCAAGATAATCCATAGACCCTGTTTAATGTACCAAAACTAGGCAATTTACACCAAAACAATTTGGATGAGGAAATATATACAAGTCTTGATCCTTTAATAAGAGCCAAGGGATCTTGGGCAAGTTAATTGGGTTGATGTAATTCCCATTTTTTATTGATTTATAGGCAATAAGGGCGAGGGAAATATTGGTTTTGAAAGTTGCAATCAATTTCAATGGAAAACCACATATTTGCTGCAATCCCATTAAAACCATACATTATCAACAAGTTCAAACAAAGATAAAAAAGTGTACTAAAAGCAGTTGCGAGGTCACTATTTTTAAGATTCGATTAAGATTCCACTACGAGGACACATTTACTTATTAATAAAGTATTGATAAGTTATTCCCATAAATATGGCTTTAATGTGTTCAGAAAAGCAGCATGGACACACACACAGCCATGGTCCTTGACACGGTTTGTATAAGCTTGCACATGTATGTAAGAACCCTGGACCCTCTTAACATATTAAGCTAGTCTGATCATAGCTTAGTTTCCTTTCATTTTATGGACTGACATGAACAGAAAAGCTTGGCCAGAAAAAGCATTTTTACATCTAAAACAATCTATTCGTACAGATTGTTATAAACGCATTCTCTCACAATACAATCTGCCAAAGGACAATTTCATAAACCTGATTAAAAGCCTCATTAAGGTGTCTTAATAACTTAATGAATAAGGGAAGGATGCAGTACCATTTATCTGCTATGCATTGAAACTCGTGCTGCAACAATTCATCATTAACAACAAGCTTTAAACATATCCCTTTACAATACACTGACATGATGGTTATATACATTTCACATGGGCATAGCCCCTTGTTCTGTGACAGCACCTTCTCATTTATTCAACAAGTGTTTAACCCTGCATGTCTCTTTCCCTTGCTGAGAAGCAGAGCCCTTATCCTTAGCCTGATCTCAAATAGGATTAGACGTGTTTGCATGTGTGTGCGTGTGTGTGCACATACTTACATTTCAAAGTGAGAGCTTCAGACTGTGGATCTTTTCCGCTTGTTTAGCGTCCACAAATGGACAAATAGACAGGCACGTGGTGAGTGTGTTTGTGTGTATAAGCTGGACAAGAGACATTTTCTCCTTTTATCTTGCCACTAGCCACCCCCACCTCAACAACCCGACGAGACTAGCCAATGGGAGCGAGGCTCGTGGTCAATACTAGAATTGATTGACTCACAAGTAGTTTCTGAAGCTGTGCTTCTACACATTCAAAATGGCGGAAAATCTGATTAGGTGCATTTTATGACCACCATTGACATTTTTTGTAGAGCAGGTCCAAGTGGACATGTGTACCAAATTTCAAGTCAATCGGTCATTGTTAGCTAAAAAGGCAGGCGTTCTACCTCAAGGGGGCGCTGTAGAGAAATGTATTTGTTCCCAAATGCCAGACCTCCAAATTATCAAATGTTTCACCAATCCTGATATGCAAGTCAAATGTAACAACTTTTGGGATATGATAAAGGCCCCAAAAACACTTTCATTGCTAGAGAATAATAATTCCTAGAAAAACAATAGGTTCCTTTACGACGAAGTCGTCACAAGGACCCTAATAATCAAAGAGAACCATATTATTGGTTATATTACTAACTATTGTGCATACTGAATTTTGCTGGTGATGCTAATGCTAAGAACTCACTTCTCATTTGTAAACACCAATATACACAGTATTTCTGTATTAGCGTCAAGAAGTCTGGATAAATAACAATTTTTAAAAAATCAATAAAATGTCTAATAATGTATTAATAATATTCTTTTTTGTGAATTTCAGTTTTCAAGAACATTTTTATAACAAAAGGAAAATAAATAATGTTTTAATATTTGTTTAACTAAAATCTGCATATATTAGTGAAGCGTCTTTCCCTGCAGGTGGATAATGATTTGCAGAGCCCCGCCCTCAGTAAATGTTAGGTGGCAGCCACAGGAACTGAAGCCAAACAGCGACAGCAATTTTATTGCTCACTCCAAGAATAATTCCAAGCAGAAGAATCAAAAAGACGGACTCAGACACCTGATCTATGATGATCATGGCCTGGACAAACCGACACAGGGGAAAGACACAAACAGGGTTTAGATACACAGGGCTGGTGCAGGTGATTGGACACAGGACTCAGAAACAGGGGTCAAGACCTGCATAGTTGTCTCATTAATTGACCTCAATGGAGGCGTATTTTTTTTCTCCTCTTCATAAGAGTTTGATATTGTTATAACAGGTAAAATAGCAATAAAATAATTGTCTTTATTTGGGTTCATAATTTCATAAATACAACAAACTATAGTTGTTGTATATTTAATATGACTTTATACATACAACTTTATAAGCTGTAATATCAAATTGCTTTTGCGGCTCCAGACAAATTTGATTTGCTGCAAGTAAGGCACAATGGCTGTGTTGGAACCACTGTATTTGTTTATTTTATATATCTAAGTTTTTACAACAACCTTTAGTGAGAACAGTACAATGGCTTTTGATAGGAAAGGTTGCCAACCCCTGGGCTAAACTACAACTCATTTGAAAGTCTTGTTAGTCTTTCACATTCAACCTGAAGTCTACGGGTACAAATAAAGTAACCTAACCTGGAAAACAATACAGCCAATTATATTTGTTATAGTGTACCGGGCACCATATTCTGAATTTCTATCAAGTTTAGTCTTTAAAACTGATACGGTTATTATTCTATGTGGATGTCAATAATGATAGCCTTAATGCTGCATTTATCTCATTATTAGATTTGATCTTCTGTCAGAGAGTACAGAAACCCACTCACTGCTTTAACCACACCCTCTTCTGTAAGATGTAAGATTCGTGTTCAAAGCTCCGGGTCCCGTGGCCGCAGGAAATTCAGGATTCGAGTTAAAGTTTAACAATATTTAATGGCAAAGATAATACTCATGTAGCGTTCACGATCGTGGGGCCAGAAAGGAGGAACTCTCCACAGACGGAGTGCAGCTCCCAGGGAGCCACAGACCGGGGCTGTCTCGAGTCTCCAGACCAGTAGAACCATGTCCCCAGAACAAATGCTCGGCTATTAGTATGGTCATGCAAATGAATTCACACCTAAAGGTTAGTTCCATTGGTCAGTTCAAAGGATGCCGCCATTCTGTTCGCTACGCCAATTAGTAAACAGGCGAGGTCAAAGCTCACTCTTCCGGTCAAGGACAGGAAGTTCCCCTTCACAATAAAACCCTATTATCCTGCCTTCCGAATAAAAGCAACACATTAGGTTTCAATCGGCATCCATTTTAACTATTGTCTAAACAATAAAACATTCATTCATTCTCATGCATCACACAGTTAATCATAACATTTGTCATTAAAACAGAAATAATAAAACAGTGATCCTCTCTTATGTTTCATAATACATTCCTCCAGAATATTCCTCATAATATCCCAAATTAATTATCATATCTTTCTTTATGTATTAATTTAAAACATAAACTTCTCTTATCTACATGTGCAAATATATATAAAATCCACTACAACCTAACAGTCCCTCCTTTTATACTATTCCATAGTATAAACAACTTGTATTGGATTTTATTTCACCGCACTGTAAACATCACTGTAATACAATCTTTATTATCAATACCTGTGGAAGAAAAAACAATATCACTCCCTCCTTTTGACCCTGCTCTGCAAAGTAACTAAAGTCTAGGAGTGTTGTGATCAGATATGTGTCTATCTGTGCGTATGTCTATGTGCATCTTCTTTCTCTGCACTCTCATCTTCTTGATGGTCTCCTTTCTCTGCATGCTCATCTTCTCCATGGTCTCCTCTCTCTGCATGCTCATCTCCTCCATGGTCTCCTCCTCTGTATTCCTCCATTCCTCAATTTCCTCGAGTAAAAGGAAAACAGCAAGTTCAAACACTATATTTATTTTATTATCATCATACTTCTGTGATTTTTTTAATAATTTGAATCAATGTGTTAAAGGTGCACGATACTCCTCTGTTGGCAGCACATCTGTTGGTGAGGTCCATCACAGCAGGCAGCCAGGTACACGATGAAGGTCAACGATGGAGAGACGAGTGTAGCTGTGGGAGAGAATTAAAACACACAGAGCGGCTTTCTGCGCCGGCTCTAACTAAAGTTGGATATCTGAAATATATCTGGAAATAATTTTCATATTTCCCGAACCAATTCTCCAACATGTCTGAGAAGTAGTCATTCTATTTCTATGTTTTCTTTTAATCTTCTCAAAAAATATTTCTTAAGGAACTGAATTATCCAGGTTCGGACTAGCAATCTCAAACTAAATTATCAAGGATCAGATTAGCAATCTCAAACTAAATTATCAAGGATCAGATTAGCAATCTCGAACTCCGTGTGAGGAACAGCTTCTCACCCGTGGGAGGAATCAACTATTAAATGCGCTTCTGTTGTCCAACGGAGTCTTAATTACTCGTCCAATCCCATCTATTTTAAATTATTTATCTCTTAATTTATTTATCTCTGCGGATTATATTATATGTAATTGATCAACTCTATGTTCTTTTAACTATTTCAAATCCTGCTAGGATCTGATTGCGAGCTGGTATTAGTCTGGCTCTCCTCTCTTGCTCGAACACCTACTGAAAGAGGAAATGAAATCTCTCATTTCTTCTCAAAAATATTTGCAGTTAGGTATTTTGTGCCATGACATATTTCAGCTATCTTTGACTTAATCGTCCGATTAGCCCTCTCGACTATACCCTGTGATTGTGGGTGATAGACTGCTCCGTGTGCGTGTGTAATTCCTAGGTGTCTTTCCACCTCTTGTAAGTGTTTGTGTGCAAAGTGTGTGCCGTGGTCAGACCCTATTCTCCTTGGAACTTCATATCTCGGGATAAGTTCCTTCTTCGGCCATTTTAAGACTGTCTTTGAGTCTTCTTTCTTGCAGGGGATCGCTTCCACCCATCGGGTGTATCTGTCGATCATCACGAGTAGGTATCTGAAACCTCTCTTCCGGTTTTCTGCACCCATATCGGTGTAGTCGATGCATATTTCTTTGAATGGAGCATCTGGCACTGGGAACTCTCCTTGTGGACATTTGTATGGTCTTTTCATACTAAAATCATTGCAGGTGGGACATTCATGGTGATGAGTTTCACCATCTCAGTCATATGGGGATGCCACCAGAGGATGGAAATTTCCTCCTCTGTTCTTTTGGGATTCACGTGAGAGGGACCATGTGCCTGTCTGATGAGTCCTTGACACATCCTTGCAGGTGCCACTATGCCCATCATGTGATCTCCAGAGTCCTTTCTTTTGGACGGCTCCATTGTGTGTCCACTGATTCTGCTCTGCTCTGCTTCTTTCTGCATGAGCTTGATGTCTTCTATTCCGAGTTTTGGGAGTTCCGGTGCGGCTATGTCTGTCCTTTGTTTCACATAGCCTGCTGCCTTCTTTGCTGCGAGGTCAGCGGCTTCGTTGCCTTCTGCCACTTTTGTCTTTGTGGTCTGGTGTCCTTTACACTTCATCACTGCTACGTGTCGTGGTAGCAGGATGGCTCTCAGTAATTGCTTCAATTGACTTTTGCTTTTGTCAATGCCACTACTTCTGCTAGCTGTGCAGATGCTGGCTGTGCGATGATTTCCGCAGAAATGGTTGAATGTCTTTTCTCTTGTTGCTGCACGACTGAGTATGCGGCAATATTTCCATCTTCACATTAAGTCCATCGGCCATGTCGTTTGGCTCGTATGAGACTGATATGTAGCTG
The DNA here is from genome assembly GCF_009769545.1 of Cyclopterus lumpus. Lineage (NCBI taxonomy): Eukaryota > Metazoa > Chordata > Actinopteri > Perciformes > Cyclopteridae > Cyclopterus > Cyclopterus lumpus. The sequence continues at coordinate 4,998,208 of NC_046981.1, forward strand.
TTGTAAGACTTTTGAAATCTTATCTTGTCATTGAGAATGCACTTGAGGTCAACTAGGCAAGAACTCCATGTTCTGTGTTGACCTTGAGCTCGAGACACATCACAACATGAGCAGTTTTCTCAATTGCTCTTTTCAGGACTGCCAAATCTTGTGCAACCTGTTTTGACCTTTTTCGATGTGGTCTAACTTCGAGCTGTCGTACATCAGGTCTCTCTCCTCCCTCCTTTTTCTGAAACAAAACAGCGGAAACTATCCCGCTTGATTCAGAAACATCAAGGTGGAAGGGCCTGTTGTAGTCAGGTGTAGACAGCTTTGAGGCTTAGCCAACTTCTTGTTTGGTCTTTGCGAATGCCTCTTCTGCATCATTTGTCCATGTGAGCAGAGCTTCCATGTTTCGGCTTCCTGCTTCAGTTTGCATGTCTCTGAATGGCTGTGTGAGAGACGTGAAGTCAGGAACGTAGTGTCGACTGTAGCCTGTTAGGCCCAGGAATGACAGCATCTCTTGTACTGTCTTTGGTTTAGCTGCACTCAAAATGGCCGACCTCTGTCCCGCAGACAGAGCGCACGAGTCTCCTGAGATCAATCGTCCCAGGAATGACACTGCATTTTTGCAATCTGAGTCTTTGAGCGCTTCACCTCATAACCTGCTTTGGTTAACAGCATTAGAAGGTCTTTCGTCACTCTAAGACAAATTGCTGCAGTGGGTGCAGCTTAACAGCAGATCATCCACGTACTCTACAAGTACTGTGTCTTCCGGTAATATGAAGTCTTTGAGGTCTTGCTTCAGGGCTGGATTAAACAAACCCGGGCTATCTCTGTAGCCTTGTGGCATTACGGGTTTGGCACTTGAATGTTCTGTGCAATAGTGGCTTTGTTGATGGTTCTTAGGTCATGAACCATTCTCCAGCCTCTGTTACCAGATTTTTGGACTGGTAATATCTGTGTATTCCAGTTGGACTCTGCGTCGATGAGTAAGCCTGCTTCATACAATCCTTGAATTGTCTTTCGAATGCCATCTCTTTGTTCTAGCTGAAGCGGATATTGATAGCGCCAGACCGTGTCTTGATCTGGTTTCAAAGTCATTACCACGTTATGTTGAGTGGTGTGGCCAACATCATAGTCTCCTCTTGACCATATTTGTGGTGGCACTTCCAACATTTCATCAGTGGAGGGATGATTTGAGTGTTCCCTTCCATGATTTCTGTCAAGGTCAAGTTGTCGGAGTTGTCCCTTGGAATACGAGTGTTGCTGTATCCTCCAATAGTCACCATTGGGGGTGTGGGACAGATATGGGGATTTGGTTGGAATCCACCTTTCTTTTGAGACTCTCCATCATGGGGCCAATATGTCTTGCTTCATGACCTGCTCTGATCAGTAGTGTGATGTGAGGGGCAGAGTCAGGTCGCAGTGCATACCAGTCTCTTTGGTCTGCAGATAGTAAACATTCAGCTGCAACTCCTTCTTTTCCTACAATTATGGCTTCTGTTCTGATGACTTCAGCTTCACCCTCCTTTTCTTCTTAGGCGGCGGCGTAGTTGTAGGTGCAACGGTAGGGATCTTCTGGCATGACATATGGATGTTGTGTCATAATCCATGGCATCTATGGCACAGGTGATGATAGGTTCTCGCCCATTTGGAACCATTATTCACTGCGCCGGGCCCTCTGGGCCTCTTCATAGAAGATCCACATAATCTTCATCCTGCACTATTCTTGCAGGCATCTGGTTCTGGTTTGGAATGTGTCGTCCAAATCCTCCTCTTTGTGGGCTTCCTCTGCCTCTAGCTGCATCAGGACGACTGTAACATTCCTCAGCCCTGTGCCCAAGTCTGTCACAGATACGACAAGGTTCTCGCCACCTGTCTCTTCTGGATCCTCTGGACTTGTCTCTGTCTTTCTCCTCTTCTTTATATTGGTCCAGGGCTTTGCCCACTGCTTCCTGGATCTGGACGACGAGGTTGCTAACAGCAGCCATCTGCTTTCGCGCTTATGGGCCGTGCTTAGCAGCCTCTGTGTCCTCTTTTGCTATCTGTAGCTTCAGGAGTCTCATTGACAGCTCATCTTTGGTTGCCTTTTCTTCTTCATCATCCTCGTGGTGCTGAGTGATGTGGTGTGTGTGATGTGTTTCTTCCACACTTCAAAGGTGGCATCTGTATGCCCATCGTATGTTGCTCACGACTCAACTTGGCCGGGAGACCTGCTATTACAGCAGCCTTCCACATGTTCAGGTATGTCAGGTTCCTGTCATGTCTGGTGCCTGTAGCTGATTCCCAGGCGTCAGCTGCTTCCTTCAGGTACACCATGGCTTCTTTATCTGACTTTAGCTTGATGCTGGCTAGGTTGGCCATGTCGGGAGTATCTCTGGGATTATATGGCTTGTATTGAGGTGTGCCATTGCTCAATGTCATGATAGGTGCCTGAATCTGGCATTTCCCTCTTCTTCTTCACAGCACACTGGGCTTGTTGCTGCCACTGACATCTGACTGTGTCGTGGTGGAGGCTTGTAGCTTATGCCTTCCTTTGCTCTCCTCGGGAGGTGTTGTCGTGATCCCTGGAGGCTGTCTCCTCCTCTGCTGTCTTGGAGGCTGTCTCCTCCTCTGCGCCAGTTGCATAGCACAGTTAATTGACCGGAAAGGTCAAGCAGGGCTCCTCTTCTTCTGAGATAGGGGTGGAGGGGGTTGGGGCCTTGAGTTGGCTCCTCTTCTCGCTGAGGTGTCGCAGTTGGCCATGCGATTAGAATGGAGGCTCAGAGCTGGAGGTGGGGGCTCTGAGCTGGAGGTGGGGTGCCACCAGGACGCAGTCCATATGCGTCCATCGCCTGTTTTCGGTTAGGGATGGCGTTAATGAGCGAGGGAGTGGTATCTGGGTGGGACCTATCTCCTATTTGTATCTATTGGGACGCTCTGAATTGGGGAGGTCATGACTTGGTGCCTCTCCTGGGCTTCCTCCTCTGCCTTTCTTAATGGTAATGTGATGGACTGACGTTGTCTTTACCCTGTTCTGACAGCTCTGCTTGTGACAGTGCACCTTCCTCTGCCTTTCTTTCCCTCTCTTTCTTCCACCATAATTCTCTTCTCATTAGGTCCCTGTCTTCCTCCTCTCTTTGCTGACTTTGTCTAGCATCCCTTTCTCTGCCCTTTTCTCGGCCAGCTAATGCCCTCTGCAGCTGTGCGACCTTGTTCATCAGGTCTGCGACTGTTCTGCTTTCTGTGGAGTCAAACTCTACACTGCCTCCTAATAGTCTCTCTACTGGGGCCATGGTGTGTGGAGCTTCTCTTTAAGTGGGCTGTGGGCGTACGGGGGAGGGTATTAACATATTATGGGATAGATGGAAGGGGTGGGAACTGGGGCTGATGACAGAAGTACAGGGGCTGTCTCCATTGACAGCTCTTTATTCCTGTTTGTTTCTTCTTTGGGGTCTTTCGGGGTGTTGCTTCTTCCTGGCACCTCCGGGCAGTGTTGTCTTCATTCACCGCTATGCCATGTCGTGGCAGTCTTGCCTACACAATGGCTTCATTGGTTCTGGTGACGTCTGCTGATCGGGACGTGAACCAATTTTCCTCTCTGTTTGTCTCTCAGCTTGAGCACTTCTCATCAGAGTAACTTCTGGTCTTCTGTGGGCCCCTCCAGGGTTGTTACGTCAAGTAAACCCTCGGTATGACATTGCTGAACATATTTCCTCAGCTTCTTATTCAGTCTTTGGCTTGAACTATCAGGTTCATAGCAGCATAGAGGATGTCTTCAATCCAAGCGACCTGAGTCTTGATTGAAGTTGGCTCGACATTTTCCGAGAATGGGTACTGACTGGCTTTATATAAGGAAATGTAAATGTAGAAGGAAAAATAAATTTCAGATTAAAATTTATCCAAAAAATTAAAAATTAATTTTTTTGAATAAATTAAAAAATAAAATATTTTCACACTATGTGTCTAACGTGCAAGTGTGATGCGATTGGGAAAAATATTCAAGTTAGGAAGGGAAAAAAGTTATACACTGCAATTGGACAATAATAGGTTAGACAAAAATGGGAAAAAGGTGTTACTTTATGCAAATGGTTACAACGATTACGTACAATCCACACAGCCAAGCACAAAGAAAATGATACAGCCTTCAGCTGTCAAAAATGGGAAAAACTTGTTATTTTATGCTAATGACTCACTAGGGGCCCAATCAGTATAAGTGGGACTCTGTCCAACACTTTATACAGGCTTCTCCTGTGTACTTTTAATAAGCAAATTATTTAACAGGGGCCCATTGGTATAAACGGAACTCTGTTCTACGCTTATACAGGCTTCTCCTGCGTTTCAACCAAATCAATGGGAAAAAAACTTTATTTTAAGCAAATTTTTAACAATTACTTTAACCGCCAAGCATAAACAAGCAAATGATGATCACAAAAACTGCCAATTATGAGAAAAGCAAACGATAAAACAATTACTTTTAATCAAAGAATCGTCAATAATGAAAAACAAATGGCATGAGAACCAAAACCGCCAATTATGAGAAAAGCAAACGATAAAACAATTACTTTTAATCAAAAACCGGTAATGATGAGAAATCAAACGATATGTCTTAATCAAAATCCGACAATCATGTGTAAAGCAAACGATAAATCAATTACTTTTATTCAAAAAACTGGCAATAATGAGAAAATCAATTGCTGTAATAAACTGGCAATACTTAAATCAAAAAGAATAATGCATCAGTGGTTTATCACTGTCCTCTTTCACTATTCAACGTTTGCCAATAAGGTAATCCCTAGGGCACTCCATGGGGGGTGGGGGGGTTCAACCACTAGGTGTCAAACCTGATGGTGAATGGCTTTCACTGGCAAAGACGTGTATTCTAAACACTTGTGACCCACATGTGGTCTTGCAGGGGGAAAAAAAAAAAAAAAAGGTTATTTTATAACCCTTTGTCTGTGTCCTCTGATCTCCTTTTTCCTCTCTTCTCTCAAAAAGGTTTAACTACTTATTCATCAGGGGCTCAAAATGGTATAAGTGGGATTCTATTCTACCCTTATCCTGTCTTCCCTATGCTTGTCTCTTCTAATTATGGAATATATATATATATATTTACAGTATTTACAACAATAGCACGCTGTACTGCATAGAAAACTGTCCCAAACGGTCCCAAGGTAGGTGGGGCTCTTGCTCTCTTCACTCTACAGACCTGTTTGTAACAACTGGTTTATCACGGTAACTTATTTATCTTATTTCTTACAATAGCCCATATCAATTCTTGCGCCAGTCTTCGCTGGGGGACTTGAACCCTCCACGCTGCTAATCAGTCGCGTCGCGGAACGATTTATCTATTGTGGACTACTGGACGTTAAATTCAATGTGCGTCCCTAAAGAGTCTAAGGCGGAAATGTTTGTAGCGGACAATAGATTATGGCGAATAGCTTCTACGTAACGCTCACTAACTCCTCACTGTGGGGAGTTTAAATTAATAAACTCCGGCAGGCCGCTCTCACGGACTTCAACTCTTTAGGAACAATGCGGCACTATCTTCGCGTAACCAGTCTCGTTCAATATGCTCGTGCGACTTACAACAGAAATACACACATTTAACAGTACAACACAAAACAAACATAAAAACACTAAATGAGCATCATCTTCACCACGGACCTAGCTTAGTCCTTATTCTATGTCGTGTTTTCACGCTAAATGGTTTAGCCTGGTCCAACAAGCTCCGCACCAATCCACACGCTAAAGTGTCTATATTAAGCTATGCAGGATTCGATGAAACAGGTTCCAAGCTTACCGATAATGAGTTGGCCATGGTGTGGAATGGCGTGGATCTAGCGGGCCC